>NW_022983045.1:0-57872 GCF_902652985.1 Pecten maximus
CTAATTAATTTTTCTTTAATAGCAATAAATATTATTTAAGCTAAAGTCTGTCCATCTCGTACGAATTTTGATGGGTGACTAATAAAGACCATAATACTGCACTGCTCCATACATGCTGCATGACGTATATGACCTTGATTTGTGACGTCATAACGAAAGAAAGGCAAACTTTGCAATCAAAAATGAATGTTGAAAAATGAGCTATTACTCTGTGAAATATTGATATTTTTTCACAATGTTTTACCACATTATTGATAAAGCTACTATCTATCCATATATTATAGTTTTAATATTGTCTGGAGAAAAATTAAAGCCCGGGCGGTCGTATAATTGCAAATAACAAGATTATGGCTCATCCCGAGCGTTAGGTTGCGAGATCGCTAATTTCACGTAGCCATAGCTCTGTCAAATATTGATATATTTTCACCACATTTTGCCATATTATTGATTAAGCTACCATTTATCCATATATAATAGTTTAAATAGTGTTTGGATATAAATAAAAGCCCGGGCGGTCAATATATATTCCCCGGGCAGTACCGGGCAGCACCGGGCAGTACCGGGCGGTCCCGGGCAGTACCGGGCTGTACCGGGCTGTAATTAGTATGACCCTTTCTCCCTTCTCACTAGAAGAGCTCCACAAACACATGTGCAATGTTTTCAATTTAGACATGGAAAGTTGAATTGAAAGACTTCGTACTTCAGGTGTATAAAATATCCGGGGAAGAAACAATGGCTACCTCAGGACCTTTAGAAAGAGACGGTATCATCCGTGATGAAAAGACAGGTATGAACGAACCATCCCGGTCAGCGGATGCATAAGCTAAGGTCCTAAAAATTATAACATAAACACGCTCATAAGTCCAAGACCGATATAGAGATCGGCCTTTGACTTATAAGCGTGCTAAGCACCTATGGCTGATGCATGCGTACATATGCTGAATTCCTTTCAAACTATTCCGAGTAACTTTAATTATTACTCAAAGTAGAAACTTTTACTAAAACACGGGACTATTTATACCCATGTAGCTATAACGTCACAGGACCCCATTTGGTACAATTTTTACACATTTATTCTAATATAGAAAATACTCACGTGGGAATTTCAAATTAATGTTGATATTTTACTAAGACAACCTTTAGTACTTCCAACTGCATGATCAAAAAATAAATAGTACGTGATAGCTATTTATAGATCCGCTTTTTTTGTGTTACGTAACTTCCGGTCTGGAGCATGCAGAGAGGACCCCATTTGGTACAAAGTGGTGAGACATCGATTTTTTCAATTATTTCCAAAAATATCATCAATAATGTGAGCGATTGCGATGGTAATACATACATTATTACTTATTACATCAGTATTTTTCCAAAATATCTGTCATTTGTGTATAAATACCATAGCTGGAAATACAAATATCCCGGCCCGTATTTCCCGTATTTTTTTCCATTGAGCTCGAGTCCACGTCGTTTCATTGAACGATGTTTTGTGACAAATATCACAAATGCACATGTATGTAAAGTGGTTTCACAACTTTTTATAAGTGGCAATACATTAACCTTCTTTTAGGATGATGAAAATTGCATAATTTTTTTTTTATATAAATAATAGATTACTAAATTAGAATATTGAAGTAAGGGGCACTTGTCGCTGTCAAGAGGTATGTAGAATGGTCCTGCTGCTATATATATCCAGTGAGGACATTCCTACTAGCCGTCGGGCAGCTCAGATGTATGTCTACAGGATACATATTGAACCACAGGGACGTTACAATATAATATTAAAAGTATGCATAAAATGTATAGGGGTCATATCTGATCAGTTTAAAGTTATAAACATGTTACATTGAGTATCATTGTCCCTGTGATTGAACAGTTATAATATAAAATAACAAAAACACAAAGTTTGTTTCATGTTGGTGACTATTAGCTGACTATTACTGGCAGTATCATTTATTAATTTTGCTTTCTTTTGTTTATTTTTTCCCCGGGGTAATTATTGAAATGAAATATTACAAGAAAAACCTATAAAATGACAATAAATTTTTTTTAATCAATCAATCAATTAAAACACTCTTGATGGAAAGTCAAGAAACCTTATTTAAAATTGAATACATGTATTTAAAACATGATGACATTAGCACAAGTGTTATTCTCGCAACATACCAAGAGTAAGATTTAACAAGATATCACAGTTCTTGTAAAAATGTCAACAAATTAATTTGAATATAATTAGATTGATCACTTACATCATAGAGGAAGTTAGGATGAAATGAAAGATATTGAATTGTTGAATAAATGTACTAGTAATTCTCACAGGTGTGACTAAAGAAATAGTTATAATACTATTGTAATGTACATGTATATATAGATTATATGCTAAAACACTAATATAGTGTGAGTTAAGAACATTCAATCAACAGAAGTGAAATTAAAAGTTAACCATATTGTTTCTCAACTTGCAGGGCACATTTGGCAACACCAGGATGAATCTGATGCCTTCCTCATTTCAAATGTGGGGTACACTCTGAGTGGCAAACAATATGCATGAAAGGACTTTTTACAGAAGTATCATGTCACCCGATATATTTCTTCCTCTATCGGAGAAACAAATTGGTGACACTTGACATATAAGCATGCCGTGTCTTGTCAAGTGTTGGAAATACAATGTAGCTCAATATCTGACTGAACACAAGTACTGTGACTGGTGTCCTGACTAAGAGCTGAGAATGGCTCAACATCAACATTCATGCTCTTCATGATTGAGGCAGTCCTGGTGAAACCAGCAGCCACATTAGATACCAGCGTATCTAACCCAAAGGATATCTTCCTCCTCATCATTACATCGATCCCTGATGTTGCAAATTTTGCATGTAAATATTTCTTCTGCAAGTTCATTGCATTTGTTCTGTAGATGAAAGATTAAATTATGAGTTAAACCATAGCCGTGTTGTTATTTGTGTGTAAAAAGGTTCTAACTAACAAAACAGAGCTTTTACTGCTCAATTCCCCCGGCAGCAATGCTAACTTAGGAAGCCACTATATCAGTCCCTAATTGTCCTGTTACCTGTAACAATCAAAAGTAATTACAAGAGAGTGACCGATCGCCATCTGCAGAGGTGTTTGTTTCCTCAACCCCACTGGTGAAAGCTAGCCATTCAACCATGGCCTAGACAACAAGAATGGTCAGGTGGTAATTAAAATATTATTAAGACCAACAAAAGAGGATAAAGCAATAGTTATGTCAGTCATAATTGGTTTACTTACAAAAACAACCGAATGCAAATCTGACCGAACAGCAGGAGAGTTCCGAGTGTCTTTGTATACACTATAGTTATTGACTGAACCAAAAATGGGTATTTATTAAATTAAATCCCAACATGGATTTCAGAAAATATATCTCAAAATAAACGCTTAGGATTGAAATTATCAGAGAAAAATTCTCTTTAATTTTAAAGGTTTAATGTAATAGAAAAGATATTTCAAACCTTTTTTTCCCAAAATATTGATGATTAATGAAAATTGTTTTAATAAGAATTATTTTTACCTTTTTTCTATGTTGAGTATTTGTCTGAATAGACATTCATTATAGGATGATATTGTGAAGATATTTTTATACTATTGGCTTACTATAAATTATTAAAACTATCAACTTCTGAAGTTCAGTGTTTGTGTCAGATAAATAATTGAAAATTAATTAATTAATTAGGCATTTGTCTTTTATGCATTTGTTTTATTGTTTAAATATAATAAATCAGGAGATTATAAGACTCTTTCATATGTGTATATGTAGGATAGGGATATTCCACCCAAGGGGTCACAAAATGTGGTGAAACCCGAGGCTTGCCGAGGGTTTTACCACATTTTGTGATCCCGAGGGTGGAATATCCCTATCCTACATACACACATAATGAAAGAGTCTTTTTCTCTCATATCATTACCGAATTTCTGGCGAAAGTGTCCCTCAGCCATCCATTTTCTTCAATTTTTAATTTCTTTATTTGACGTTTTTACTAAATATACTTGTGATATTCTGAAAGATCATACCCTATTTTGCCAAACTATGTTTGAACACAAATTTCATTCATTTTGTGGTTAAGTGATGAACGAATGAACTATTCGCCGATAAAAATTACCGTAACTTGACCGACTTTTACGTGGCCGTGATCAAATTGTCAACATCCGAGAAAAAGAAGTTCTATCAACAATACTGAAAGCCAACGCTGAAATGAGTTTTCCAACTTCACATATAATTTGATTTGCACCTCGACATATTTAATCATTTCACAGAACACACTGTACTTTTAAATGTCAAGTCAATTTTTTTTTTATAAAATACTACGTCACTGCATGACGTCACGACTGTCATTGGAATTCCATTCATGGTTCAAGGATATTGAGAGTGATGTCGATCTCGATCGCCATGACGCGGCGATGTTTCGTGGCTGGTAATTTTAAATTCACTGTGATTTTGGCAACTTCGTGTGTGAACCAGCGAACAGTGACTCTATACGAGTATTCGATCTTTTCTGTGACATAGGATTATATGTGTTTAACCGGTTGTCTTGATGGAATGACGAAGGTAGGTCAGTCGATAGGCTAACGATGATCATATTGAAAGGCTAGGATGACAGTTAGTTTCATGGTTACTCTACACAAATGTAGACTCTGAGTTACAATTAAAATAAATATTTTTATATGAACATCGAGGGGTGTCATTTTTACCGAATGTTCGTTCATTTAAGAGCCAATTCCCAACTTCCAAATACACAGGTTACTGAGTAGGCCTAACAGTTACTGACAGTACAGTACAGTAGAGTAAACAAATTCCAGGGCCCCCTGCTGACGCAAACGGAATCATTTCATAGGTTGTGACGTTTGACATTTTCTTTTTTATATTTTTTTATGTATGGCTTTTATTTTACTTCCTGTCATTGCCAGGTGATTGTGTGTGTTTACATGTTTTTAATGACAAATGACAATTCTGTCGGGTAGGCAAGTCTGTATTGTACTGTAACTGTTACAACAGGCCTGTATGCGTAGTCTAACTGTTTGTTACAGTAACGGAGTTATATGTTCGCTCAGATGAAATGTCTAATCGTTTAACCGTGTAGCCCTATTGATTTACTGCTGATATGATATATATTTATCTAAGAATTTATGTATTTTTATAGTTAAGTCCAACGTTTCAAAACCGACACCGACGAAAAAGACTGTCGGATGTGAACACAAGCAGACGACGTTGTGAGAGTTGTCCCCCTTGAACGCAGATTAATCCGCGCGCGTGAAATGCTATGTAAGATAGATTTATCTTACATAGCTATCTTACATGGGCAAACTCTATCCAACATGGCGAGATATGAGAGAAATATATGGTAATGTACAGTAATCAGATTTGGTTTGTTTCTTTGTTTATAAGGGACATAACTTGTTGAACATCTATATGAAGGACACCTCTCTTATAAAGGACACTTGTCTCTTAGGTGTCCTTTATACACAGGTTCGACTTGTACATTGGGTTTTCATTCATTAAAACTAATAATAAATAATATGTTAGAATATGTTGCATACTCTGGCAAGATCTTGTTCAATATAATATGTTGATCAATTTTATCACTTAGCCGGCCTGTTCATGCATGTGTTACAGTCATGCCATAAGTAAGGACATAAAGACTGAAACAAAAGGGTGGGCTCTTATAAATGGGGTCTTTTTCAGAAAAAAAATTGGTTCATGAGAATAATTTGAATGGAAAAAAAATTGGGAGTCCCAGAGTGTTTTAGGTGTTAATAATAAGCTTGGTGGGAATGGGTGAATGTAAAAAAAAATATATATATATTCATGTCATAAATATTATATTAATTTGTATTTATTTTTTTTTTCATGATAATATTGCTAATGATAATGTATATCATTGAAAGGAAATGGTGAATTACTTTTTCTCCAATGTACAGAGAGGATATTTCCCATTCATGCATGTTAAAAGTATAAGAAGGATTATTATGAATTAAATTATTTATTGAATTATTTCGCTTCAGTTTTCAGTGAATGCCCCTTTATGTTAAGTATTCATAGTAAAAGGGAAATAACTCTTAACAAAGGCCTTAAAAAATCCGGACTTATCGTTGATCAAGCACCTGTGAGAGTGTATTAGAGATCAACTTCCGACATGCGCACAAATAGTTTTACTGCAATGGCGAAGCGGGGGAAGTTCGAATTGCAGGTACAGCACACTGAAAATGAGTGTATGTTCACTTTATAAGGCAAGTACCTGTGTAATAGGACCAACGAAGACTTTTAGGACTATAAGAAATCATTTGGAATGATAAATGTGCCGGAAAACATTTCAAAAGTTGATATAACACTGTCGTCGAAAGGCAAAACTATGCACAAAACGGATGTTTTCCTATAACTTACCCATTTCAATATCTTGTATTAAGCAAGCTGGATCGCTGCATACCTCAAAATTGACGTTGAAATGACCGTTTATGTTTACATTATGACGCCATAAAATCTTGGGTCATGGAATGGACATGCGAGGATTTGGGAGCTATTTTATCAAATTTTGTACCAAATGGGGTCTTGTACCAAATGGGGTCCTGTGACGTTACATATAGCTGTAGCTTATTTTTTTCAGGTGAATATTACATACCAGCATCTCAACGACCTGATGGTACTTGGAGAAAACCTCGTAAGGTGAAAGATGGTTATGTGCCGCAGGAGGAAATGCCAGCGTAAGTATATATAGTGGACAAAAAATAAAGTTGTTTAAAGCTGACTGAAACTTTAGTACTTAACATTCTAAATAATAATATTTACAGTATTAATTTCTATAACTGACATTTAAATTTAGTGATTAACTTTAATTATTCTTGTTTCCATAAGGCTAGTCTAGATTTTGTAGCAAAACTAGAAAGTCTACTTGGTTGAGAAAATTTGTAAAAAGAGACCGAATATGTGTTGTTTTTAATTCCAAAAGAGCTTCATAATTTGTTAAGGACCTAACTTTCTCAAATAATTAAAACAAATTAATATAATTCGAGTTGGTTTCTGTAATTTAGTGATAATACATTTGAATTTCTGTGTACATGCATCAAAGTTTGATTGATAAATGTGTCATACAATTTAAGCACTTATATCCATATTTTATCCAGTTTGACTTACTTTATATGTTCATTGTAATTACAGGTATGAAAACCGTGGTGTTCAATGGCTGAAAAGTAGTAAGTCTTCCCTTCCCCCGGGATTGAACCCAACCGATGTTACCCCGAAGGATACGGATACACCGCAGGCTGACCCCTTCGCAGGAATGTCCAAGGCTGCAAAGAAAAATGCTAAAAGGAAAGAAAAGAAGAAACAACAGGGCCACAATGAAAATGTTGAGTCTGTAACCAGGTCATTAGCTGATTCTGTGCTCTCAAACGACCAATCACAATCATCTAAACAAAGCTCCAACCAATCAGAGATGCCATTACAAGATAAAGCTGATATTGAGAAGAAAATCAGAAATCTGAAGAAGAAATTAAGACAGATTGAGGATCTGGAAAATAAAATAAAATCTGGCGAAATCAAGGAACCTGCCAAGGAACAGTTAGAGAAATTATCCAAAAAAACATCAGTGTTAAGTGACATCGAAGACTTAGAACTTGATTTAGTTGATTTGTGAATTGGATCATATAGAGATTAGATGGATAATTTAATTACTGAAGTGCTGAAATACTGATCTACTGTTGTCAGTCTATATACAATCACGTTTTATGTAGTAGGAATTCAGATTTGTTACTGGTGGGAAAAACAAATTGTATTGTGAAGTCCATGATCATAAAAATCTTTATGTCGATCAATTTTTTATATAATGACTAAATGCAGGTTTGACCTCAGCAGTACCCGATACAATAAGGAAATAAGGTGTGATAGAAGATTGAACACATACAAAATAAAATCAGTCTGTTGTTTTGGAACGATGAATCATACCTTTCAAGTGATAGGATTTGGACTGAAAGCTGAAGTTGTATGCATGATTTCTCCAGAGCAAAATCTTGACCTGAACATTTTTGAAAAAAGAAATCTATTACTGTTTTCTTAGATATTGAATCCCTGAAACCAATGCAAGTTTACTGCAGTATTGTGATCAGATCTTTACAAAAGAAAATAATGAAATTGCAAAACCAAAAATCTCAACTTTTTCTAGGGCCTGTTCATTGAAGCGGAAAAAACAGTTTGTTTTTAAAAGTAATGTTTCAGGCATATATCTTGACAGACCTGCAGATGTTAATGCAGGCCTTGAAAGACTTCGTTGAGGCTTGCCTAATAAAAAATCACCAGGTCTATCCTTATTTCATAAACAAACAACTGGCCAAATCGGTCCAACGCTAAACAAAAATGGCCGTGGTTTCTCTTCACGACAGGAATAAAGTCATGTTATATAGGAATAAGTGTTTGTTTTATATTCCCATGTACTGTGGGCATGATGAACACATTAATAAAAAGTACCTCATTAAATTAATGATTGCTGGCAAAAATTGAATTTCATAAAAGGTACATAGATTATTATACCTATTTTCTGTAAATACTTGTGAAAATGAAGCATTCACTTGTGATTTGACCCCATTATGTGAGATTTGTATAAATGTTTCAAAGTTTTTTGACGGTTCATCAACCATTCATGGCTCTATGAATAATATTCATATAAGATATTTATTTTCTGCTTGCATTGCCTATATATAATCATATTGTCACCAATTTGTTCCTCACAACATTTCACAACTTTGTTTGTTGTCCTTCATACTATCATATGGACTGGTGCATGTGATCTTGATAAGATTAAAAGAATGTGAACTTTGAACTCTGAACTTTGACCTGTTATAAATACATATACAAATATTGAAGTTTGACCTGCTATAATCACATATAAATGTATTGAACTTTATCCTGGTTGTCATTATTACATATACACATATTGTAACAGGTAAAGCAGATTTTAGGTATATCTGAATGTATTGGATGTGATGGCTAAACTGAGAGTAGGCTGTATGAAAATTCAGACATTCTAAATGAAGATAAATTGGTGAAACACAATCTTTAAAATTCCATTGTTGTACTTTACAAATATATTCAACATTGATAGCCAGATTTGCACACAATTCAGAGGGGCTCTGTTGGCCGAGTGGTTAAGGAGTCCCGACACTTTAACACTAGCCCTCCACCTGGCACGTCCTTAAATGACCCTGGCTGTTAATAGGACCAGGGACTTTCCTGGGTATTTTGGGAATCGCCAAAAATCATCAAATTGGGAAAATTACGTCGTAAAAGGGGGTAATTGGGAAAATTTGTAAAACTTTCTGTATTACAAAATAAACAACTTTAACACCAATTAATACTGTTTTGATGTTTTAATCACTGATATTACACTTGTACAATGTACTTTACAGGGACAAGTGCCGATCTTTTGCAAGTTTGAAGTTTTGAACAAGTTGTTCTAATTCATATTCCGTCAGGGTACTGGCTCCCTCTATGTTAATGCGCATTATTGCATTAATTGACTTGCAACTCAATCTGCTGCGCATTGGGGTTTTTAGCAAAGCCATTTGGCTAAAGCTCCTCTCCACTGAGGCCGTTGATGCTGGAATAATGTTCACCAGGTACAGAAGCTTGCACATCATTGGAAAAGATTCTTGGAGTACAGGATCCCCAGAGACTTTTAAAAACATTGACAGCAGATTGTTAACCTGGTCACCCTCATTACTATTGGAAGGCTGTGGATTTCTGGCTTTCATTCTGTAAAAAAATTATTTCATGATTTTTGCAAAAATTCTGCAATGTGCAATACATGTTACATTTTTGTTTCAAACCAATTTTCACTTTCACTTCTGCATTTATTTTGGATGCCTTCAGATGTGGGGTACTGTTTGCATGCTTATCTAATAATCGAGATGGATGTGTACCCAATGTCTCAAGGCCTGGGGAGATAAATGGAGACGTAACACTTATCACACTCATAGAGCTTGAATCTGAACAGTTACTGCCATATGTTAATTCACACAACTTACAAAGGTATCCTTTTTCCGAGGTGTGGTAAAGCCAAGGATAGTTGACAGTATATCTGTTCATGTCAAATCGCCGCCGATCTATGTTACTGTGAGCTGGCTTAAAATCAATCTCGGCCCGTGTCTCCCTGAGTTGAACTTTCTTTTGAAGTGGCGTGGTAGTCGTGGAGGCAACCATAGCGACTGGAGTCTGTACAGCTACTTCCACTGAAACTGTTTCACTTTGTTTGCAGATATTTGCGCCGTCGCTATCGCCAGTAACGGATTTTATTTCATCACACAATTTGTTAATGTTATTATCACCGACGTCAGTCGGTTTGCACTCTGTCTCGTCATTACTTGGTGCATCGACACTAACATCAAGTTTTTGTCGTTTTGAAAAAAACGCTGATATAAGCGTCGAACTTGGCTTATTTTTCGGAACCTTCCTCACATAATACTTCCCGTTGTGAGACATTTTGTTTCTAGCGGATACATCATTTGAACGCTTGTAAATAACAATACTATGTTCCTTTCTTATTCAAACGCTCAAGCGATACAGATTTCGGTGATTTATAACAAACAAAACGAAAGTAATAAAATCCGGATTTGAGAAAATCGGCAGCAAGATTGGGATTTTTTTTTTCCGGATTGGGAATTTTTATTGTTTTTTCTAATTGGGAACGGTGCCGATATTCGGTACCATTTATATAGGCAGGAAAGTCCCTGAGGACGTTAAACAAAACAAAAACAAAAAATGTCCTTTAATGTTCCTGGCTGTTAATAGGACGCTAAGTGAAAACAAACAAACAAATCACAATTCAGATGACAAACACTGACAGAAATTAATCCATCCACACTCGTTCAGAATGTGATAATCCACTTCACATATATCTCAAATGTTATATACCGGTAGATGACTATGTTTTAAGTTCCATAATATGGCACATGTACATTTACATATGTTGCTTGTGTGCCTGTTTACATATAAATCAATGATTTATGGTGAAAACTTTGATATTTAACATTAACATGGTAATATGAAGTTAAGAGATCAAAGATAATATGTAAAGGGATAGTTAACATGTCCATCAGGTGGTGGACAGATATCATTACATAGGATAACATATAAATGATGTCTGTTACATGGACAGAGGATAAATACATATCTGATGTTGATTAGAGGGCCCTAGCGGATCCGGGGGGGGGGGGGGGGGGGGGGGGGGGGGGCGATGTGGAAATTTCGGACTTGGACTTTTTTACATAACAAACTGCAATGCCAACCCCCCCTGAAATTTTGGCCCCCAGACCACTCGGCAAAAAAGAATTCGGCTCGTGCCTACGGCGCTCGCATATCGCATAACCACTAAATTACTGGACACCCCCCCACCCACCCTTTCAAATTCCTGTATCCGCGCCTGGATGGACAGGATCAAACCAGTCTAAAATTAATTTGGTGTCGAGTACTTTTTGCCCTCCACCATCAAATTCGTCCGTGGTAAGTCATCCGTCCACAAACAATCCTTGTTATTGCTATTGTTATTGCAATATCTATATACGTAAATTAAAATTGCCATTTTGAATTATGATAAAAAAAAACTGCCCCCAATTGACCTGTTTAGATACTCATATTTATTTGCATTTTGGACAAAGATCTCGGCAGAACCAACGTAATAAAACATACTATTGACACTCGGGGTACAAAACCAGACACACAACCACGTGCACCGCGCCGTTTACCACACCAGGCAGCAGAGGAAGTAGACAAAGAAGTCGACAGTATATGTTGCAACGCGCAATTATTTTGCCTTCAACAAAACCCTTGTCATCTGGGGTGGTTTTTGTCGGGAAAAGTGATGGTACCATGAGGTTCTGCGTCGACTACAGGCTTCTTAATAAACTGACTGTCACGGATGCCTATCCATTACCAAGGGTGGATGACACGCTTGACCGGTTGTCTGGATGTGAATGGTTCACGACCACTGATGGTTTACTCTCTGGCTTCTGGCAGGTGGGGTGGACATGGAGCAATCGGACAAACAAAAGACGGAGTTCGCAAAACGCAAAGGCCTTTACAAATTCAACATGATGCCCTTTGGATTGTGCAACAGTCCAGCAACATTTGAAAGATTGATGCACAAGGTTTTAACTGAAGGCCATTTCCATGGACATGTAGGCGTAAATATCGCGTGTCGGTGTGTCGACCGACACAGACAAAGTAAGATTGAGATCGGTGAAAGTTCTAGGTCTGTGTAGTTGTTACAGGCCATTTGTTGAAGGATTTTCAAAGGTACCGAATGTGTATGGACAGGGGACTCAAAGTGGAGTATGGAGTAACGGGAATCTGCTCATCAACTTTCAGAAATATCATTTACGTTCTTATCAAGAAATAACGATTATAAAAAAAATGGAATATGATAATCATAAATGGCCTCTTAGGGCATTCTGTTAATTATAGATTACGCAAGTACTGTCTGGTCACCGTACAAGAAAAAAGGAAATGGAATCGATAGAAAGAGACGAGCAACAAGGTTGTTATCACAATTGAAAAACATGGATAATGAACAACGTCCAAGTACCTAAAGTTACCGACACTGAAATACGATTGTGGGGAGATATGATGGACACATTTACAATTCTGATGGGGATAAATGATCAGAAAGTTACAGAGAACTTGGTGTAGCTAAACATGGCCAGTATTCACGTGTTGGATTCAGTAGTTTCACGGGAACAGTTGCACCGGAATTGTCCTTGCCTCAATACCCCGCCCTAGCTGAAGCTAGGAACTTGCCACTTGACACAATACTTCGCCCTGAAGCTTGGGACTTGTCACTGGACTCGATTACACACTCATGTTCTAGTAACAATTCACCTGTTCGACAATGTACTCTCCGTTCACAGACTATCCCAGGCCTTAGAGGAAGACTTATTCTCTCCCCCATACAGACTCTAAAACATCCCAATGATCCTTCAAGCTGTAGAGATTTCTTCTGTTTGGCTATATCTACAATGCTACCACTTTCCTTTAGGAAATCCAACCCAAGAATTTCCTGTAACGAAATGTCCACAACAACCACACAGTTTGATACTCGTCTATTTGGAAAGTAAATTTTCCCTTCCCTTTTTACCTTCAAAGTTTTCTCCGTTTGCTGCCACCATGTTCTGATACACAGGCTCCAATATGCTACCTGTTGACTCCTCAAGATAGACTTGTTTAAGTCTTTTGACATCAGACTGACAATACCTCCGGTATCATCTAGCGTTTTCGTACTGATGCTGTTGACACATGCATCCACGAACAAACACCTTTCACTGATGACTGGTATGCCATGAGACACACCCGGTCTCATAAGATACACCGTAGAAGTTTTCTTGGAGTCTGTACCATTACATTGTCCCGTTTAGGATTGCTAACTTTTGACCACTGGTAAAGGGGACCTCGTATTGTTCTAGCATTCTCTTTTAAAATGTCTTTGTTTGACACATTTTAGCACTTTGTTCCCTCTCGTGGACTGCGTTTTGTCCAAGTGTTATTATTCTGAATTACAATCGGTTCTTGATTTATCCTCCAGCAGATCTTTTATTTTCATGTTGGAAATCGACTGCTTTACTGACGACATAAATGTCTCCAGTTCACTTGCTCCTTTTTCAGTAGAGCTCTCGGATCCCTGCATTTGCCGTGCATATCCCCGATTTCCAGTTCTGCGTTCTTTGTCAGCTCTGGCATCGTTTAAAGTCTTTGGTCTCATATCGAACTATACCATCAATGAATGGATCCTTTGAAATCACTTCGGATATGTCCCTCGATGCCATAGGGGACGCTTGATATGTTAAGTGTTTTATCCCTTCACCTAGCTCTGGTAATGCTTCAGAGGTCTTAAGCCGTCGTTCCCTCTGCATAGAACAATAGAGTTCCCCTTGGTTAAACGATGCAAACTGTTTTTCATAGCTGTGTTTGTAACTACTCTGTAGACTTCCTAGCACTGTCTGTGCATGACTTCTAGGGAAGGCAGCCAAATACAAACCCACCTGCATCTCATTTCAACAGTTGATCTGTGCACAAGCCTCAAAATGGATCTTGTAGTCGATCCTAGATCCTGTTCCATCAAACGTTGCCGGTTTAATATGCGACTTGTTCTGCATTAATCTATCAATCGTGATCCCACCCTTTTTGTTTTCCAAAACATTCTGTGCATTTGCCATCAATGCACGGTTACCACGTCTACCCCGTTGTCTAGGTAACTCTAGTGCAGAGGAACTTTGTATCGGTGAACCTGTGTACACATCTTCAATACCTGCTATACGTCTGAGCCTCGTTGTCTAGGTAACTCTAGTGCAGAAGAACTTTGTATCGGTGAACCTGTGTACACATCTTCAATACCTGCTATACGTCTGAGCCTTGGTATTTCACCATATACACTTCTACCCGAACTAGAAGATCATCCTCTCTGGTCTCTTGTATTCCCTCTGTTTCCCTGGCAATAGGCCATTGAGATGTTGATATGAGGCGTACGACTACATATAGGACCTAGGTTTGTCCTCATGGTTTAAACACCTGAGTCCTTAACTGTTACCTCATCATCAACCTTTATACACGCCGACAATGCATGACTATTGTGAGCATTCTTCTCCTCTAACCTACTGATATCCTGAGTAACATTCATTTTACAAAACTCTAATGAAACCAAACAACTGGACGTAAAACAGAGACCACAGACAACAAGCGTTACACAAAACACATGTGTCTGAACTACCTCAATCCGACCGCTTGCCACCAGAAATTGTGTAATGTGTTTGAGTCCGTAACCGGGTTATTTCCCGGGCTGGGGATAGTGCGGAAATAAATATATACAACGCAACTACTGATCTGCCCTGACCAACACATATAACAACCGCGTTCAGAAGTCAACATGTTACACTGAGAAACAAATCAGACACTGTTTACCTCACAATGACTTTACATACAGTTACCTATGTACTATTTGAACCTAGTATTATACAACACTTAACGTACAAGTAGTACTAGTAGCCAAGCCATAATATGATATCCAGTACTCCGTACTAGGACTCGCACAACTAAATCGCCCAATCAGCCGGTGTTTCACCAGAACCAAGTCCTCAGGACTTGTGTTTCTTAGGTTTGTAGCTGTTTTCCTTAATTAGTAAATAACTTGAAATGGGTACTTTTTATATACGAGAATATTTAAGGGTAGGGTCTAGAAATTTGTAAAATAAAAAATGTACACTCTTACTGAATAGAATGACGTACGATTCGAGGTGTAAAAAGGCGGGAATTCATAGGTTTCCCAGTGCACTGTAAATGTCAGGTTTACCGTCTTTCGAGTACGCGTGTGCTCTTATATGCCATTTAACTTGTACAATTATAACATTTATCCGATAGAAAAAACTTAAAACTTTAATTTGATATAAATTTCACATAATTTGAACTTCTAAAAAGCAAATGAAGGGATGGGGTCACTAGTAATAACATATATAGTAATAAATTATTTAGTTGTGTGAGTCCTACTATGCCGTAGTATTCCGTATCATGAACCGTCAGTACTCAATCGGAACACATCGCCTCCGTCTGCGAACGTATGTATAAAAGGACGAGGGGTTCCGATTGCGTCAGTACTCTGTATTGTATATCTCGATTAGGCCCAAATACACCCAGACTAAAATGTATTTGTTAAAATGATATGATATATATATATATATATATATATGTGAGGTGAGTCGCACAAAGTAGGAATATATCTGCGACCAATCTTGTTTATCATATCATTTGTAACGAACACCTGTGATCTGATTGTATCTTCTTACAAACAGACATGACGTCACGGGTATTCCCGGTGTATTTTACTTCCCGTTGTGTTAGGGAGCTGTTTACGGAACTCACTCGTCAGTTGTTAATGGCTGAATGTAAAACGTTCCTATGATGGCATACTCAGCCCAGACGTCTTGTCGTCCGTTCGGGAGTAACAAGTGTCCGTCACACACGGGCCAGGAAGTTTCGTTTGTGTGTATGGACTGTGACAGCCTGGTTTGTATGCGTTGTGTCACCTCTAAGGATCACAAAGGTCACGTTTTTGAAGATTTGGGAGACATAGTGAAAAAGGAAGCAGATAAGTTGAAACACAACCTCAAAATCAACGAGGAAAACTACCTTCCTTCGATATTAAAAGGTACTAGTGATGTCGAAAAGGAGATAGCTAAAAACAAGGAGAAACACAGAGAAGCATCTGATTTGATCAAGTCTAGAGTACGTGAAATAAAGGAGGAAGCTGAAAAGCAGGGGGCTATTCTGATTCAGGCATGTACAGAGAACGAGACGAAGAATCACATTCGATTGCTGGAGTGTCAGACAACACGTACGGACCAGCAAAGAGAATGCCAGGACCAAATTACGAACATCAAAAAGACACTTCAGTCAGGAACAGAGATTGAGGTGTTTGACTTGAAGAAATGTACGGATAAAACATATATTTTGTGCCCGATGCATTCTCTGGAGCTTGTTACATATCAACCTCGTACATCTGCACCTGAACTGGTCAAGCAGGCTTTGGGATCTTTGGATAATCCAAACACTGGTATGTTAGATGAAATTCCTTAATTTGTTTATTTGGAAAGTACAATGGGATGAACTGTGGTAGGCTTTATGTTGAAACTAATGTGAATGTCAGTTATTTGAAGATCATGTTAGTTTCCTATGGCAAGTTTCAATTATGTTTAAATTTCGTCATAAATTCCATTTACCGACATTTTACTTAGGCCTATACTCTCAACACACAGATCAACACAAAAGACATTTCGACCATACAAAACTTTACAACCTGAAAATATCGAAAATGGCATTGAAGCGAAACAAATTTCGTTTTTAAATGATTTTAAAGCAGGCACGTGTGGTTTTAAAATACGTATATCCATCCTATCTGATCTAATCAGGTGTAAAACTTGATAGTGTGATGCTTTGGTGTCAATATGAACTAGACCTGTTTGCAGAATATTTACTTACGTTTAACCACTTTTTAATTGGATTAAATCTTCCATTTACTAACACGATCCTATATATATCATTTTTTGCTGAGACTATCTTCACTATATTATATTTTATACTATATCAAATGAATGTTTCAACAAATCAAGCATGCCATCAGTTCAACCATTGACAATTTTAACGAGATTCAAAGGTATGTTTACTTTTACACTAAAAGAAGAATAGTCGATTTTGTGCTGCTTCAAGTATGAGTATTGTGGTGAACCACTCACTGGGAGACACGAATGTCCTAGTTTTTTCATATTTTCTCCTAATTTTGAAATTTTCACCAATTTTACCAAATAAGCACTAATTTAGCACAGCACAGACTATTTTTTCAGAAACATATCTAATTATGAAATTCACACACTAGTTTTTTGCCTTCAAGCCTAATTTTGTGAAATGTACCTAAAACTTCTGTGATATGCACTAATATTGTTTTCAGTGTCTATTATTTCCCTCAATGCCTAAAAAAAGATGAATACTCTCTAATCCTCTCTTTACTGTCTAAAACTGGGTGATTTGTCCTATTATTCTTCAATTTTGACTATTTTTCCTGGTCGGTGCTAGAAATATTGGACAGTGTCTAAAATTGGAGAAAATGACTAGTTTTCTTAGGACAAGGACTAATTTTGACAGATTTGCCTCGGGCTATTTTATCAAGCAGCAACACCAGCACTGCTAGCTGTATACTACCTTACCTGGACAGCAGTAATCCCTGACCACCAAGCTCAGTGGCTAGCCCTGGCCTGGAGCGCTCATCCATGAAGCTGTCTTATATAATTACCTAATTGATGGATATCAGGTCTTGAAATAATTAGGATACAATCATTGTGTTATATTTCAACTGTATAGCTAGTTGGTACTTGATGTATATTACATAAACACATCCAGGTCAGCTGTATATTTCTGTATATTTTTGCACTGAGGACCCGAGTAAAACTAATTATATGTTAGACAATATGGATCATCAGTAGTGACTGATACGGACCCTGTAAACGTCACAGTATTTTGTTTGACATTTATTTATCTCCGTAATATCCATTGCTGTAAAATTGTATGATGGATAAATAAAGTATCAAGTAGATTATATAAAGATGATACAACATGGTCAGGGAAAAATAAACGAAACTTGACATGAGCGATCTTTGCGCCATCATTAATTTGTTGTAAAATAGTGCTTTGCCTTCCCATGTTTATTTTCTTAATTATTGTGCCTTTCCATGTTAATATTGTTCATCTTTAGACTTTTTGGAGAAAGCATGGGCGTTTTCAAATTAATGAATATTTCAAAATAAGAATAAAACAAATGTTTAGTGTTTTAGTGGAGAAAAGTCACCTACAAGTAAGAATTTTATCATATCGAAATTATTAAATATATGGAAATCGAACATGTATATGAGAAATCATTAACCTATATTGCAGTAATAGATTGTGATAATTATTTATGGAATAAAGAAAACATAATCTTACCATGAAAGTAAAAATAATACAATGCATCATTATCATTTTCTTTTAGTTATCTCCTCTTGATTTTTAATCATGTTTCTCTGTAGTTTTCTTGGTGTCAAAAATCAACATGGCTCCTGACTACTTTTACGTACTGTACTCAAACGTAGGTGCGACGTTCGATTAGAAACCTTTTATTCTAGGGAGATATTATTTTGATCAGTGTTTCATATTATTTTAAGTCATCGAATGCTGTGATGTTCGAGTAAAAATAAAAAAGTTATCATAGAAAGATTTATAATTTTAATCCAGTCGATCCTATTATCGATTGTAATACAAGAATGGAGGTCACGTGACAATAACAGTAAGTATAAGTTGATAAAATGTACTTCTACCTAGCAGGTATTTATATATCTATTGCTTATCACGTTGTGTGCAATCCAAGATTTCAACAAGAATTTTTTTTGTGGTCAATGCTTATATAACGTAAAGCAGTTTTTAATGTAAGACACACGTGGTCACCTCTGCATCACTCTCTATCTTGCAACTGAATTAAGATTTGCGCTTTTGGTTCTGGGATATCATCTTTTCATTATAATTTAGCTTGAATGTTTAGTCCGTAAACTAATCGTTAATATCTCGTTAATCATGACGATGCGAATGAAAACAAAGTAAGGTATAATGAGGTATTTGATACAATTATGCAGTAAGTGAGATATGATACCTGTCAGTTCAGTACCGACATTTACCCTCTAAAGTCTTCACTTGGAATAACTCACGTTTGGCATCAATATAGACTGTCCTCATACCTGCTGCGACCACGGAAAACTCTCCTTAAACATAATGTACAACATATGTTTAGATTCATAGATTTATCTGTATGATATCCATTGGTGTAAAATTGTATTATATCTAATAAAGTATCGAGTAGATTATGTTAAGAGGATAACACATGGTCAGGAAATAGTGAATCGAATGTCATGAAAACTGATATGAGCGGTCTTTGAGCCACCATTTGCATTGTCTCAAAAATTATTCTGCCTTTCTATGCTAATATGTTTCATTTTTAGACTTTTTAGAGAAAGCGTGAGCGTTTTCAAATAATTGAATATTTCTAAATAAGAATAAAACACATGCAAGAATTCTCTGTAAATGTTTAGTATTTACTGGCAGAATATTATTATAGTAGAGAAAATTCATCTACAAGGAAGCGTTTAATTGGGGGATATTTTTATCTCCTCGAAATATGGGAATTCGAATATTCATTATGATAAACTATTTTCACAGGAGAGAAATCAAAGTTTTTCTTACAGTGATAAATTATAATAGATATTAGATGATCGAATAAAGAGAACATGATCTGACCATAAAAGTAAAAATAATACAACACATCAGTATCCTTTTCATTTCATCACATAAGAATGAGTTATCTCCCCTTGCTATTTCATCATGTTGCTCTGTAGTTTTCCTGGTGACACAGACCAACATAGCTCCTGACTACTTACAGGGGGATAACTCTTACCTACTGTCCTCAAACGCAGGACTAACGTTCGATTGGAAATCTTTTTGTCGGGAGGTAGCATTTCACTAGTGTTTCATACTACATTAAGTCATCGAATGCTGATGTTCGAATCAAAACCAAACAGAATATCCTAGTAAGATTGTCACTTTTTATCCGGTTGATTCAATTTCCAATTCAGGCCAAGCATATATCGGACGTCCGGTTAACGGTAAGTATAGATTGATTAAATGTACTACTACCAAGCAGCTCTTTATATATCTAACGCTAAAATTTGCGCTTTTGCGTCTGGGATATCATCTATTCATTATTATTTAGCTTGAATGTTTAGTCCAGAAAATAATCGTTAATATCTCATTAATCCTGACGATGAGAAAGGAAACAAAGTAGGGTATGATAAGGTACTTGATACTATTATTCAATCCTAAAGAGTATATTTCATTGCAGTTAGTGAGATATGATACCTGTCAGTTCTGTACTGACATTTACCCTCCAAAGTCGTCACTTGTTTCGTTCCGACATCTCCCCTCGACACTCGTCACTTGGAATAGCTCACGTTTGGCATTACTATAAACTGTCCTCATGACTGCTGCGACTAGGGAAAACTCTCCTCAAACATAATTCAAAATATAGCATAGTTTTAAATTCATTATCTATATGATATCCATTGGTGTAAAATTGTATTATATATAATGAAGTATCGAGTAGATTATGTTAAGAGGATAACACATGGTCAGGAAATAGTGAATCGAATGTCATGAAAACTGATATGAGCGGTCTTTGAGCCACCATTTGCATTGTCTCAAAAATTATTCTGCCTTTCTATGCTAATATGTTTCATTTTTAGACTTTTTAGAGAAAGCGTGAGCGTTTTCAAATAATTGAATATTTCTAAATAAGAATAAAACACATGCAAGAATTCTCTGTAAATGTTTAGTATTTACTGGCAGAATATTATTATAGTAGAGAAAATTCATCTACAAGGAAGCGTTTAATTGGGGGATATTTTTATCTCCTCGAAATATGGGAATTCGAATATTCATTTTTTTTTTTTTTTTTTTTTTTTTTGCACTCAGAAATGATCTGATTGTCAGCTCTATTATATGGGTACAAAGCGACATACAAATAATAAATGTAATATTTTTGTGATATTGTTCATTTATTCAATTATGACAGAAAGGTAATAGAGAGGGGAGAGAGATGAATCTGGAGGGGGAGATAGACTCTGGAGGGGGAGAGAGACGTGGGGGAGGAGGAGAGAGAAAAAAAACGAGAGGCAGAGAGCTGAGGAGGTAGAGATTGAGAGGAGAGCGAAAGAATGTGTGTTGAGTTGAATAGAGGAAAGAGAGTGTCTTGTGACAAATACAAATATATGTCAGAAATGGAAATAATTTAAATATATGATACATGGTAAGGATATGAGAATAGCTTAAAATATAAGGAGTAGGACATATTCAAGGTAGATAGCTAAAGAGAAATATATAACCTTTCTTCCAGAACATTCTTTCAAAACTCTTTGTTCTTTCATTCTTTTTATTTGTTTATGCATGTAAGTCACGCTCAATCTTACTCCGAACTCATCTTTGCAATATCACATACAAACGATTGAAAAAGGTACGTTAGGATTAAAAGTTCAAAGGACCTAAATATCTGAATATTTTATTTGTATAATTTTCTTGTGTTGTTATATGTTTTTGAGATAATAATTATTCCATGTCGCATTTGTTCATATCTGCTGAAGTAGGTTTTTTCATATCATCATCGTGCAAATTTTATCCTTATTATTTTATTATTTCATTCTTCATGTTTCACTTCTTATATTAATATAAATATTTGATGTCTATTCTATTATATCAAGAGTTCAGCTTCCGTGTTGGTCATATCAACTCTTACCACTTTCACTGACTGTCGATACAACAGAACAGACGATACATTAGATATATCTATATTTTTCACAATTTTTCAATAATAGTTAGACATACACATAACTTCAATAATGAATAATATGCATTACAACTGTCAATTTTTATCAATAGAATAAGCTCACATTGTAATCAATATAAATAATTGATCGATCCATTATTATTTTAATTATTTTCAGCTTCCGTGATGGTCAGACAAAGGAACAAATCAATATTTATTATATGTTTTCTATCAAATAGTTAATCATCTTATATTTTCCATAGATGCAACCCAACTCATATTTCAAAACTAAACATGGGTTTACGAATTTCCTTTTTTGATCGCTCAAATGAAATGTTTTTAAAAATTGTAAAGCCAATCATGCATAAAATTATGTTAATTTCCGTGTACATTTTTTGCCCAATTTTGTAACCAAGTAGGATATATTGTAGTTTCCTTAAATTTACATTGAAGCCATGTTTCATAAAAATAACGATTAGCTTATTCCAAAATATTTCAAAATATTGGCATTCAATAAAATAATGGTTGTAAGTTTCTGTTACACCGCAGACATTACACAAATTGTTCTCTTCCATTCTCCATTTGTGGAGCTGGTACTTACTAGGAATAATGCAGTGTAACAATTTCCACTTAAAAATTTTGTGTTTGTTTTCCTTCAATTTTCTGAAGGTGAAATAGATAAAAATCTTCAAATATTTGTGTTTCTTTTATGTCAAATTGCTTTCGCCAATATTCAAAATTGTGCGTAGGTACGACCTTTTTCTGCAATGCTTTTTGATATAATATTGTATTATTCAGATCGTCTAACTCCAAATAAGTCTTTGTTTTTTTGTCGTAAAGTGCTAATTTATCAGCACATTTAACCCATGTTTTCGTCGACTCTTCTGTTTTTAATATAACTTTCCATCTATTTGGTATAGCTTTTTTTAGTTTAGCTACTTCACTTATCCAATTTCGCTTGTCTGATAATTTGTTGTATATAATATGTTCATCTAAATATCCATGATTATTTATTACATCTGCTATTCTTATTATGTTTTGCTTTACCCAGTGCTTATTTATTAGTGCTTTACCTTTAAATTGTATATGTCTATTCCCCCATAATACTTCATTTCTGATGTCAGCGAAATTTTGGCACTCTTTTTTTTATACCTCCACCCAGTTTTATCCAGGAGCTCAAAACTTGAATATAAAAATCAGGTACATTGCTTTTTAAATTCGGGATATTTTCGATATTTTTCATGTTCATTTTGAATAATAGCCAGTTGTTTCCAAAATTGTCAAAAACTGTTCTTGGAATTATTTTCCAGTTTGCTTCAGTAGCATCTGTTAGCCTCTTCACTCATCTAATTCTGATGCTATCAATATGTGATTCCAAGTCCCTCAACTTTAACCCTCCCTGTTCGTAATTTCCGATTATCGTTTTTCTTTTAACTTTGTTCTTTTTAGCATCCCAAAGAAAGTCAAAAATACTTCTCTCTAAATTATGTAAATTTTCCTTATTAATTGTTTGTACATTAGCCAAGTAAGTTATTTTAGGTATTAATAAGGTTTGTATAATTATCATTTTTCCAATTAAGGATAATTTTCTTTTCTTCCAATTCTTTAGCATTTCATCAATTGAAATTCTTTTACTTTCCCAGTTCAAATTCATACACACTTTTTTATTTGTTCCAAAAAATATCCCTAGTGATTTAATTTCTGTTTTGAACTCAATTCCTTCATACTTATTGTGTCTTCCTTTATTACATCCTAACCATATACCTTCTGTCTTATTTTTGTTTAATTTCAAACCGGACATTTCTCCAAATTTTTCAACTACTTGTATTGCCTCTTTGATATCTTTTCGTTTCAGAAACAGTGTTGTATCATCTGCCAATTGTGCTATCTTTGTGCTTTTATCATTTACCTTAAAACCATCAATATTTTTATCATTTCGTAAACGTGTTGCTAATATTTCAACTACAATTACGAAAATTAAACATGACAATGGGCAACCTTGCCGAATTCCACGAGTTATAGCATACTCACCTGTTACCCAATTATTATTTTTTACAAAACCTTTAATATTCATATAACATGTTTTAATCCAATTAATGAATGAAATTCCAAAACCAAACTTTTCCAAACTAGCATACATAAATTTCCATTCGGTGGTATCAAAGGCTTTTTTAAAACTAAAAATAATACACAGCTTTCAATGTTGAATTTTTCAGAATAATCTATAATATCTTGAATTTTTCTAATATTATAACCAATAAACCTATTTTTTATATATCCATTTTGGTCGGTATGAATGATATTTGGCATAACTGATTTTAGTCTCATAGCTAGAGAATATGCTGCAATTTTGTAATCAATGTTCAATAATGATATTGGACGCCAATTGCCTAATAGAGTAGCATTTCCTTTTTTATAAATAAGAGATACCAAACCGTATTTTTGTGTTTCACTTAATTCTCCATAATCATATGCTTCATTTAAAGAATTGATCAGAAATAGTTTTAATTGGTTCCAAAATGCTTGATAAAATTCTACCGACAACCCGTCAGTACCAGGACTCTTGTTTTTTTTCATATGGTCCAGAGCATATTTGCACTCTTTTTCCGTTAATTTCCCTTCACAGGATTGCGCTTCCTCAGCTGTTAACCTATTTATACCATGTGTGTTTTGGACATACTCATTTATCTCTACTTCAGATGGGTCATCTGATGTATATAGTTTTTCATAAAAATGTTTAATTGTCTGTAAAATTTTCTCTGAGTCGTGTATTAATGTTCCGGAATCATCTTCTATTTCATTTATAACTTTACTTGATTGCCTTTTCTTTTCTAGACCTAAGAAATATTTTGTATTTTTTTCTCCCTCTTCTGTCCATTTAATACGTGAGCGTATTTGTGCCCCTTTTGCTTGTTGATCGTATAAGTTTAAATAAATTCGAATATTCATTATGATAAACTATTTTCACATGAGAGAAATCAAAGTTTTTCTTGCAGTGATAAATTATAATAGATATTAGATGATCGAATAAAGAGAACATGATCTGACCATAAAAGTAAAAATAATACAACACATCAGTATCCTTTTCATTTCATCACATAAGAATGAGTTATCTCCCCTTGCTATTTCATCATGTTGCTCTGTAGTTTTCCTGGTGACACAGACCAACATAGCTCCTGACTACTTACAGGGGGATAACTCTTACCTACTGTCCTCAAACGCAGGACTAACGTTCGATTGGAAATCTTTTTGTCGGGAGGTAGCATTTCACTAGTGTTTCATACTACATTAAGTCATCGAATGCTGATGTTCGAATCAAAACCAAACAGAATATCCTAGAAAGATTGTCACTTTTTATCCGGTTGATTCAATTTCCAATTCAGGCCAAGCATATGGGGGACAACCGGTTTACGGTAAGTATAGATTGATTAAATGTACTACTACCAAGCAGCTCTTTATATATCTAACGCTAAAATTTGCGCTTTTGCGTCTGGGATATCATCTATTCATTATTATTTAGCTTGAATGTTTAGTCCAGAAAATAATCGTTAACATCTCATTAATGCTGACGATGAGAATGGAAACAAAGTAAGGTATGATAAGGTATTTGATAGAATTATTCAATCCTAAAGAGTATATTTTATTGCAGTTAGTGAGATATGATACCTGTCAGTTCTGAACCGACATTTACCCTCCAAAGTCGTCACTTGTTTCGTTCCGACATCTCCCCTCGACAGTCGTCACTTGGAATAGCTCACGTTTGGCATTACTATAAACTGTCCTCATGACTGCTGCGACTAGGGAAAACTCTCCTCAAACACAATTCAAATATAGCATAGTTTTAAATTCATTGACTTATCTATATGATATCTATTGGTGTAAAATTGTATGATGTATAATAAAATATGAAGTAGATTATGTAAAGAGGATACCACATGTTCAAGAAATAATGAACCAAATGTCATGAAAACTGATATGAGCGGTCTTTGAGCCACCATTTGCATTGTCTCAAAAATTATTCTGCCTTTCTATGCTAATATGTTTCATTTTTAGACTTTTTAGAGAAAGCGTGAGCGTTTTCAAATAATTGAATATTTCTAAATAAGAATAAAACATATGCAAGAATTCTCTGTAAATGTTTAGTATTTACTGGCAGAATATTATTATAGTAGAGAAAATTCATCTACAAGGAAGCATTTAATTGGGGGATATTTTTATCTCCTCGAAATATGGGAATTCGAATATTCATTATGATAAACTATTTTCACAGGAGATATATCAAAGTTTTTCTTGCAGTGATAAATTATAATAGATATTAGATGATCGAATAAAGAGAACATGATCTGACCATAAAAGTAAAAATAATACAACACATCAGTATCCTTTTCATTTCATCACATAAGAATGAGTTATCTCCCCTTGCTATTTCATCATGTTGCTCTGTAGTTTTCCTGGTGACACAGACCAACATAGCTCCTGACTACTTACAGGGGGATAACTCTTACCTACTGTCCTCAAACGCAGGACTAACGTTCGATTGGAAATCTTTTTGTCGGGAGGTAGCATTTCACTAGTGTTTATACTACATTAAGTCATCGAATGCTGATGTTCGAATCAAAACCAAACAGAATATCCTAGTAAGATTGTCACTTTTTATCCGGTTGATTCAATTTCCAATTCAGGCCAAGCATATATCGGACGTCCGGTTAACGGTAAGTATAGATTGATTAAATGTACTACTACCAAGCAGCTCTTTATATATCTAACGCTAAAATTTGCGCTTTTGCGTCTGGGATATCATCTATTCATTATTATTTAGCTTGAATGTTTAGTCCAGAAAATAATCGTTAATATCTCATTAATGCTGACGATGAGAATGGAAACAAAGTAAGGTATGATAAGGTACTTGATACAATTATTCAATCCTAAAGAGTATATTTCATTGCAGTTAGTGAGATATGATACCTGTCAGTTCTGTACTGACATTTACCCTCCAAAGTCGTCACTTGTTTCGTTCCGACATCTCCCCTCGACACTCGTCACTTGGAATAGCTCACGTTTGGCATTACTATAAACTGTCCTCATGACTGCTGCGACTAGGGAAAACTCTCCTCGAACATAATTCAAAATATAGCATAGTTTTAAATTCATTATCTATATGATATCCATTGGTGTAAAATTGTATTATATATAATGAAGTATCGAGTAGATTATGTTAAGAGGATAACACATGGTCAGGAAATAGTGAATCGAATGTCATGAAAACTGATATGAGCGGTCTTTGAGCCACCATTTGCATTGTCTCAAAAATTATTCTGCCTTTCTATGCTAATATGTTTCATTTTTAGACTTTTTAGAGAAAGCGTGAGCGTTTTCAAATAATTGAATATTTCTAAATAAGAATAAAACACATGCAAGAATTCTCTGTAAATGTTTAGTATTTACTGGCAGAATATTATTATAGTAGAGAAAATTCATCTACAAGGAAGCGTTAAATTGGGGGATATTTTTATCTCCTCGAAATATGGGAATTCGAATATTCATTTTTTTTTTTTTTTTTTTTTTTCACTCAGAGATGATCTGATTGTCAGCTCTATTATATGGGTACAAAGCGACATACAAATAATAAATGTAATATTTTTGTGATATTGTTAATTTATTCAATTATGTTTTATTTAACATTATCATATAAAGACAGAAAGGTAATAGAGAGGGGAGAGAGATGAATCTGGAGGGGGAGATAGACTCTGGAGGGGGAGAGAGACGTGGGGGAGGAGGAGAGAAAAAAAAACGAGAGGCAGAGAGCTGAGGAGGTAGAGATTGAGAGGAGAGCGAAAGAATGTGTGTTGAGTTGAATAGAGGAAAGAGAGTGTCTTGTGACAAATACAAATATATGTCAGAAATGGAAATAATTTAAATATATGATACATGGTAAGGATATGAGAATAGCTTAAAATATAAGGAGTAGGAAATATTCAAGGTAGATAGCTAAAGAGAAATATATAACCTTTCTTCCAGAACATTCTTTCAAAACTCTTTGTTCTTTCATTCTTTTTATTTGTTTATGCATGTAAGTCACGCTCAATCTTACTCCGAACTCATCTTTGCAATATCACATACAAACGATTGAAAAAGGTACGTTAGGATTAAAAGTTCAAAGGACCTAAATATCTGAATATTTTATTTGTATAATTTTCTTGTGTTGTTATATGTTTTTGAGATAATAATTATTCCATGTCGCATTTGTTCATATCTGCTGAAGTAGGTTTTTTCATATCATCATCGTGCAAGTTTTATCCTTATTATTTTATTATTTCATTCTTCATGTTTCACTTCTTATATTAATATAAATATTTGATGTCTATTCTATTATATCAAGAGTTCAGCTTCCGTGTTGGTCATATCAACTCTTACCACTTTCACTGACTGTCGATACAACAGAACAGACGATACATTAGATATATCTATATTTTTCACAATTTTTCAATAATAGTTAGACATACACATAACTTCAATAATGAATAATATGCATTAAAACTGTCAATTTTTATCAATAGAATAAGCTCACATTGTAATCAATATAAATAATTGATCGATCCATTATTATTTTAATTATTTTCAGCTTCCGTGATGGTCAGACAAAGGAACAAATCAATATTTATTATATGTTTTCTATCAAATAGTTAATCATCTTATATTTTCCATAGATGCAACCCAACTCATATTTCAAAACTAAACATGGGTTTACGAATTTCCTTTTTTGATCGCTCAAATGAAATGTTTTAAAAATTGTAAAGCCAATCATGCATAAAATTATGTTAATTTCCGTGTACATTTTTTGCCCAATTTTGTAACCAAGTAGGATATATTGTAGTTTCCTTAAATTTACATTGAAGCCATGTTTCATAAAAATAACGATTAGCTTATTCCAAAATATTTCAAAATATTGGCATTCAATAAAATAATGGTTGTAAGTTTCTGTTACACCGCAGACATTACACAAATTGTTCTCTTCCATTCTCCATTTGTGGAGCTGGTACTTAACTAGGAATAATGCAGTGTAACAATTTCCACTTAAAAATTTTGTGTTTGTTTTCCTTCAATTTTCTGAAGGTGAAATAGATAAAATCTTCAAATATTTGTGTTTCTTTTATGTCAAATTGCTTTCGCCAATATTCAAAATTGTGCGTAGGTACGACCTTTTTCTGCAATGCTTTTTGATATAATATTGTATTATTCAGATCGTCTAACTCCAAATAAGTCTTTGTTTTTTTGTCGTAAAGTGCTAATTTATCAGCACATTTAACCCATGTTTTCGTCGACTCTTCTGTTTTTAATATAACTTTCCATCTATTTGGTATAGCTTTTTTTAGTTTAGCTACTTCACTTATCCAATTTCGCTTGTCTGATAATTTGTTGTATATAATATGTTCATCTAAATATCCATGATCATTTATTACATCTGCTATTCTTATTATGTTTTGCTTTACCCAGTGCTTATTTATTAGTGCTTTACCTTTAAATTGTATATGTCTATTCCCCCATAATACTTCATTTCTGATGTCAGCGAAATTTTGGCACTCTTTTTTTATACCTCCACCCAGTTTTATCCAGGAGCTCAAAACTTGAATATAAAAATCAGGTACATTGCTTTTTAAATTCGGGATATTTTCGATATTTTTCATGTTCATTTTGAATAATAGCCAGTTGTTTCCAAAATTGTCAAAAACTGTTCTTGGAATTATTTTCCAGTTTGCTTCAGTAGCATCTGTTAGCCTCTTCACCCATCTAATTCTGATGCTATCAATATGTGATTCCAAGTCCCTCAACTTTAACCCTCCCTGTTCGTAATTTCCGATTATCGTTTTTCTTTTAACTTTGTTCTTTTTAGCATCCCAAAGAAAGTCAAAAATACTTCTCTCTAAATTATGTAAATTTTCCTTATTAATTGTTTGTACATTAGCCAAGTAAGTTATTTTAGGTATTAATAAGGTTTGTATAATTATCATTTTTCCAATTAAGGATAATTTTCTTTTCTTCCAATTCTTTAGCATTTCATCAATTGAAATTCTTTTACTTTCCCAGTTCAAATTCATACACACTTTTTTATTTGTTCCAAAAAATATCCCTAGTGATTTAATTTCTGTTTTGAACTCAATTCCTTCATACTTATTGTGTCTTCCTTTATTACATCCTAACCATATACCTTCTGTCTTATTTTTGTTTAATTTCAAACCGGACATTTCTCCAAATTTTTCAACTACTTGTATTGCCTCTTTGATATCTTTTCGTTTCAGAAACAGTGTTGTATCATCTGCCAATTGTGCTATCTTTGTGCTTTTATCATTTACCTTAAAACCATCAATATTTTTATCATTTCGTAAACGTGTTGCTAATATTTCAACTACAATTACGAAAATTAAACATGACAATGGGCAACCTTGCCGAATTCCACGAGTTATAGCATACTCACCTGTTACCCAATTATTATTTTTTACAAAACCTTTAATATTCATATAACATGTTTTAATCCAATTAATGAATGAAATTCCAAAACCAAACTTTTCCAAACTAGCATACATAAATTTCCATTCGGTGGTATCAAAGGCTTTTTTAAAACTAAAAATAATACACAGCTGTCAATGTTGAATTTTTCAGAATAATCTATAATATCTTGAATTTTTCTAATATTATAACCAATAAACCTATTTTTTATATATCCATTTTGGTCGGTATGGATGATATTTGGCATAACTGATTTTAGTCTCATAGCTAGAGAATATGCTGCAATTTTGTAATCAATGTTCAATAATGATATTGGACGCCAATTGCCTAATAGAGTAGCATTTCCTTTTTTATAAATAAGAGATACCAAACCGTATTTTTGTGTTTCACTTAATTCTCCATAATCATATGCTTCATTTAAAGAATTGATCAGAAATAGTTTTAATTGGTTCCAAAATGCTTGATAAAATTCTACCGACAACCCGTCAGTACCAGGACTCTTGTTTTTTTTCATATGGTCCAGAGCATATTTGCACTCTTTTCCCGTTAATTTCCCTTCATAGGATTGCGCTTCCTCAGCTGTTAACCTATTTATACCATGTGTGTTTTGGACATACTCATTTATCTCTACTTCAGATGGGTCATCTGATGTATATAGTTTTTCATAAAAATGTTTAATTGTCTGTAAAATTTTCTCTGAGTCGTGTATTAATGTTCCGGAATCATCTTCTATTTCATTTATAACTTTACTTGATTGCCTTTTCTTTTCTAGACCTAAGAAATATTTTGTATTTTTTCTCCCTCTTCTGTCCATTTAATACGTGAGCGTATTTGTGCCCCTTTTGCTTGTTGATCGTATAAGTTTAAATAAATTCGAATATTCATTATGATAAACTATTTTCACATGAGAGAAATCAAAGTTTTTCTTGCAGTGATAAATTATAATAGATATTAGATGATCGAATAAAGAGAACATGATCTGACCATAAAAGTAAAAATAATACAACACATCAGTATCCTTTTCATTTCATCACATAAGAATGAGTTATCTCCCCTTGCTATTTCATCATGTTGCTCTGTAGTTTTCCTGGTGACACAGACCAACATAGCTCCTGACTACTTACAGGGGGATAACTCTTACCTACTGTCCTCAAACGCAGGACTAACGTTCGATTGGAAATCCTTTTTTCGGGAGGTAGCATTTCACTAGTGTTTCATACTACATTAAGTCATCGAATGCTGATGTTCGAATCAAAACCAAACAGAATATCCTAGAAAGATTGTCACTTTTTATCCGGTTGATTCAATTTCCAATTCAGGCCAAGCATATGGGGGACAACCGGTTTACGGTAAGTATAGATTGATTAAATGTACTACTACCAAGCAGCTCTTTATATATCTAACGCTAAAATTTGCGCTTTTGCGTCTGGGATATCATCTATTCATTATTATTTAGCTTGAATGTTTAGTCCAGAAAATAATCGTTAACATCTCATTAATGCTGACGATGAGAATGGAAACAAAGTAAGGTATGATAAGGTATTTGATAGAATTATTCAATCCTAAAGAGTATATTTTATTGCAGTTAGTGAGATATGATACCTGTCAGTTCTGAACCGACATTTACCCTCCAAAGTCGTCACTTGTTTCGTTCCGACATCTCCCCTCGACAGTCGTCACTTGGAATAGCTCACGTTTGGCATTACTATAAACTGTCCTCATGACTGCTGCGACTAGGGAAAACTCTCCTCAAACACAATTCAAAATATAGCATAGTTTTAAATTCATTGACTTATCTATATGATATCTATTGGTGTAAAATTGTATGATGTATAATAAAATATGAAGTAGATTATGTAAAGAGGATACCACATGTTCAAGAAATAATGAACCAAATGTCATGAAAACTGATATGAGCGGTCTTTGAGCCACCATTTGCATTGTCTCAAAAATTATTCTGCCTTTCTATGCTAATATGTTTCATTTTTAGACTTTTTAGAGAAAGCGTGAGCGTTTTCAAATAATTGAATATTTCTAAATAAGAATAAAACATATGCAAGAATTCTCTGTAAATGTTTAGTATTTACTGGCAGAATATTATTATAGTAGAGAAAATTCATCTACAAGGAAGCATTTAATTGGGGGATATTTTTATCTCCTCGAAATATGGGAATTCGAATATTCATTATGATAAACTATTTTGACATGAGAGATATCAAAGTTTTTCTTGCAGTGATAAATTATAATAGATATTAGATGATCGAATAAAGAGAACATGATCTGACCATAAAAGTAAAAATAATACAACACATCAGTATCCTTTTCATTTCATCACATAAGAATGAGTTATCTCCCCTTGCTATTTCATCATGTTGCTCTGTACTTTTCCTGGTGACACAGACCAACATAGCTCCTGACTACTTACAGGGGGATAACTCTTACCTACTGTCCTCAAATGCAGGACTAACGTTCGATTGGAAATCTTTTTTTCGGGAGGTAGCATTTCACTAGTGTTTCATACTACATTAAGTCATCGAATGCTGATGTTCGAATCAAAACCAAACAGAATATCCTAGAAAGATTGTCACTTTTTATCCGGTTGATTCAATTTCCAATTCAGGCCAAGCATATGGGGGACAACCGGTTTACGGTAAGTATAGATTGATTAAATGTACTACTACCAAGCAGCTCTTTATATATCTAACGCTAAAATTTGCGCTTTTGCGTCTGGGATATCATCTATTCATTATTATTTAGCTTGAATGTTTAGTCCAGAAAATAATCGTTAATATCTCATTAATCCCGACGATGAGAATGGAAACAAAGTAAGGTATGATAAGGTACTTGATACAATTATTCAATCCTAAAGAGTATATTTTATTGCAGTTAGTGAGATATCATACATGTCAGTTCTGTACCGACATTTACCCTCCAAAGTCGTCACTTGTTTCGTTCCGACATCTCCCCTCGACAGTCGTCACTTGGAATAGCTCACGTTTAAATTCATTGACTTATCTATATGATATCTATTGGTGTAAAATTGTATGATGTATAATAAAATATGAAGTAGATTATGTTAAGTGGATACCACACGGTCAGGAAATAATGAACCAAATGTCATGAAAACTGATAGGAGCGGTCTTTGAGCCACCATTTGCATTGTCTCAAAAATTATTCTGCCTTTCTATGCTAATATGTTTCATTTTTAGACTTTTTAGAGAAAGCGTGAGCGTTTTCAAATAATTGAATATTTCTAAATAAGAATAAAACATATGCAAGAATTATCTGTAAATGTTTAGTATTTACTGGCAGAATATTATTATAGTAGAGAAAATTCATCTACAAGGAAGCATTTAATTGGGGGATATTTTTATCTCCTCGAAATATGGGAATTCGAATATTCATTATGATAAACTATTTTCACATGAGAGAAATCAAAGTTTTTCTTGCAGTGATAAATTATAATAGATATTAGATGATCAAATAAAGAGAACATGATCTGACCATCAAAGTAAAAATAATACAACACATCAGTATCCTTTTCATTTCATCACATAAGAATGAGTTATCTCCCCTTGCTATTTCATCATGTTGCTCTGTAGTTTTCCTGGTGACACAGACCAACATAGCTCCTGACTACTTACAGGGGGATAACGCTTACCTACTGTCCTCAAACGCAGGACTAACGTTCGATTGGAAATCTTTTTTTCGGGAGGTAGCATTTCACTAGTGTTTCATACTACATTAAGTCATCGAATGCTGATGTTCGAATCAAAACCAAACAGAATATCCTAGAAAGATTGTCACTTTTTATCCGGTTGATTCAATTTCCAATTCAGGCCAAGCATATGGGGGACAACCGGTTTACGGTAAGTATAGATTGATTAAATGTACTACTACCAAGCAGCTCTTTATATATCTAACGCTAAAATTTGCGCTTTTGCGTCTGGGATATCATCTATTCATTATTATTTAGCTTGAATGTTTAGTCCAGAAAATAATCGTTAATATCTCATTAATCCCGACGATGAGAAAGGAAACAAAGTAAGGTATGATAAGGTACTTGATACAATTATTCAATCCTAAAGAGTATATTTTATTGCAGTTAGTGAGATATCATACATGTCAGTTCTGTACCGACATTTACCCTCCAAAGTCGTCACTTGTTTCGTTCCGACATCTCCCCTCGACAGTCGTCACTTGGAATAGCTCACGTTTAAATTCATTGACTTATCTATATGATATCTATTGGTGTAAAATTGTATGATGTATAATAAAATATGAAGTAGATTATGTTAAGTGGATACCACACGGTCAGGAAATAATGAACCAAATGTCATGAAAACTGATAGGAGCGGTCTTTGAGCCACCATTTGCATTGTCTCAAAAATTATTCTGCCTTTCTATGCTAATATGTTTCATTTTTAGACTTTTTAGAGAAAGCGTGAGCGTTTTCAAATAATTGAATATTTCTAAATAAGAATAAAACATATGCAAGAATTCTCTGTAAATGTTTAGTATTTACTGGCAGAATATTATTATAGTAGAGAAAATTCATCTACAAGGAAGCATTTAATTGGGGGATATTTTTATCTCCTCGAAATATGGGAATTCGAATATTCATTATGATAAACTATTTTCACATGAGAGAAATCAAAGTTTTTCTTGCAGTGATAAATTATAATAGATATTAGATGATCAAATAAAGAGAACATGATCTGACCATCAAAGTAAAAATAATACAACACATCAGTATCCTTTTCATTTCATCACATAAGAATGAGTTATCTCCCCTTGCTATTTCATCATGTTGCTCTGTACTTTTCCTGGTGACACAGACCAACATAGCTCCTGACTACTTACAGGGGGAAAACTCTAACCTACTGTCCTCAAACGCAGGACTAACGTTCGATTGGAAATCTTTTTGTCGGGAGGTAGCATTTCACTAGTGTTTCATACTACATTAAGTCATCGAATGCTGATGTTCGAATCATAAACCAAACAGAATATCCTAGAAAGATTGTCACTTTTTATCCGGTTGATTCAATTTCCAATTCAGGCCAAGCATTTGGGAGACGTCCGGTTTACGGTAAGTATAGATTGATTAAATGTACTACTACCAAGCAGCTCTTTATATATCTAACGCTAAAATTTGCGCTTTTGCGTCTGGGATATCATCTATTCATTATTATTTAGCTTGAATGTTTAGTCCAGAAAATAATCGTTAACATCTCATTAATGCTGACGATGAGAATGGAAACAAAGTAAGGTATGATAAGGTACTTGATACAATTATTCAATCCTAAAGAGTATATTTTATTGCAGTTAGTGAGATATCATACATGTCAGTTCTGTACCGACATTTACCCTCCAAAGTCGTCACTTGTTTCGTTCCGACATCTCCCCTCGACAGTCGTCACTTGGAATAGCTCACGTTTCGCATTACTATAAACTGTCCTCATGACTGCTGCGACTAGTGAAAACTCTCCTCAAACATAATTCAAAATATAGCATAGTTTTAAATTCATTGACTTATCTATATGATATCTCTTGGTGTAAAATTGTATGATGTATAATAAAATATGAAGTAGATTATGTTAAGAGGATACCACAAGGTCAGGAAATAATGAAAGAAAGCATATAACCTTTTTTACAGTGATAGATTATGATATATATTATATTATGGAATAAAGAAAACATAACCTTACCATGAAAGTTAAAATAATACAACACATCATTCTCATTCTTTTATCACATAAAAATGAGCCATCGCCACTAGATTTTTTTCATGTTGCTCTGTAGTTTTTTTGGTGTCGAAAACCAACATGGCTCCAAACTACTTACAGGGGGATAACTTTTACGTACTGTCCTCAAACGTAGGACTGACGTTCGATTGGAAATCTTTTTCTCGGGAGGTAGCATTTCTCTAGTTTTTCATATCACATTAAGTCATCGAATGCTGATGTTCGAATAAAAACCTACCTGAATATCCTACAATTTTTATCTGATCGATTCAATTTCCAATTGTAGCCCAAGAACGGGATAAACCTGATATTAACGGTAAGTATAGATTGGCTAAATGTACTACTACCCAGCAGCTCTTTATATATCTAATGCTTATCGCGTTGTTTGCCCTCAAAGATTCCAACAGAAATTTAAATTTTTCGTGATCAAGCTTATATCACGTAAATCAGATTTTAGTGTACGACACACGTGGTCACCTGTGCATCCCTGACTATCTAGCAACTAAATTACGATTTGCGCTTTTGCTTCTAGAATATCATCTATTCGTTACTATTTAGCTTGAACGTTTAGTCCGGACAATAATCGTTAATATGTCGTTAATCATGACGATGAGAATGAAAACAAAGTAAGGTATAATAAAGTATTTGATACAATTATTCAATCCTTAAAAGTATTTTTTATTTCAATAAATGAGATATGATACCTGTCAGTTTAGTACCGACATTTCCCTCAAAAGTCGGCTCCTGTTTCGTTCTGACATCTCCCCTTGACAGTTGTCACTAGGAATAGCTCACATTTGGCCTTACTCTAGCTCGTACTTATACCTCCTGCGACAACGGAAAGCTCTCCTCAAACATAATTAAAAAAATATCATAGATTTAAATTCATTGTTTTATCTATATGATATATATTGGTGTAAAATTGGATAATTTATAATAAAATACCAAGTAGATTATGTTAAGAGGATACCACACGGTCAGGAAATAATGAACCAAATGTCATGAAAACTGATATGAGCGATCTTTGGCCCACCATTTTCATTGTCGCAAAATAAAATCCTGTGCCTTTCCATGCTAATAATTTTCATCTTGACACATTTTAAAGAAAACATGGACGTTTTCAAATAGATAATTATTTCAGATAAAGAATAAAACAAATTCCACAATTCTCTGTAAATAATTTGTGTTTTGCATGGAGAATCTTATTGTGGTTGAGAAATTCACCTACCAGTAAAAAATTGTATTGGAGGGATTTTTTCATCTCGTCAAAATATTGAGAAATTCGAACATTTATTATAATAAACTATTTTCACATGAAAGAAAGCATATAACCTTTTTTTACAGTGATAGATTATGATAGATATTATATTATGGAATAAAGAAAACATAACCTTACCATGAAAGTTAAAATAATACAACACATCATTCTCATTCTTTTATCACATAAAAATGAGCCATCGCCACTAGATTTTTTTCATGTTGCTCTGTAGTTTTTTTGGTGTCGAAAACCAACATGGCTCCAAACTACTTACAGGGGGATAACTTTTACGTACTGTCCTCAAACGTAGGACTGACGTTCGATTGGAAATCTTTTTCTCGGGAGGTAGCATTTCTCTAGTTTTTCATATCACATTAAGTCATCGAATGCTGATGTTCGAATAAAAACCTACCTGAATATCCTACAATTTTTATCTGATCGATTCAATTTCCAATTGCAGCCCAAGAACGGGATAAACCTGATATTAACGGTAAGTATAGATTGGCTAAATGTACTACTACCCAGCAGCTCTTTATATATCTAATGCTTATCGCGTTGTTTGCCCTCAAAGATTCCAACAGAAATTTAAATTTTTCGTGATCAAGCTTATATCACGTAAATCAGATTTTAGTGTACGACACACGTGGTCACCTGTGCATCCCTGACTATCTAGCAACTAAATTACGATTTGCGCTTTTGCTTCTAGGATATCATCTATTCGTTACTATTTAGCTTGAACGTTTAGTCCGGACAATAATCGTTAATATGTCGTTAATCATGACGATGAGAATGAAAACAAAGTAAGGTATAATAAAGTATTTGATACAATTATTCAATCCTTAAAAGTATTTTTTATTTCAATAAATGAGATATGATACCTGTCAGTTTAGTACCGACATTTCCCTCAAAAGTCGGCTCCTGTTTCGTTCTGACATCTCCCCTTGACAGTTGTCACTAGGAATAGCTCACATTTGGCCTTACTCTAGCTCGTACTTATACCTCCTGCGACAACGGAAAGCTCTCCTCAAACATAATTAAAAAAATATCATAGGTTTAAATTCATTGTTTTATCTATATGATATATATTGGTGTAAAATTGGATAATTTATAATAAAATACCAAGTAGATTATGTTAAGAGGATACCACACGGACACGAAATAATGAACCAAATGTCATGAAAACTGATATGAGCAATCTTTGGCCCACCATTTTCATTGTCGCAAAATAAAATCCTGTGCCTTTCCATGCTAATAATTTTCATCTTGATACATTTTAAAGAAAACATGGACGTTTTCAAATAGATAATTATTTCAGATAAAGAATAAAACAAATTCCACAATTCTCTGTAAATAATTTGTGTTTTGCATAGAGAATCTTATTGTGGTTGAGAAATTCACCTACCAGTAAAAAATTGTATTGGAGGGATTTTTTCATCTCGTCAAAATATTGAGAAATTCGAACATTTATTATAATAAACTATTTTCACATGAAAGAAAGCATATAACCTTTTTTTACAGTGATAGATTATGATAGATATTATATTATGGAATAAAGAAAACATAACCTTACCATGAAAGTTAAAATAATACAACACATCATTCTCATTCTTTTATCACATAAAAATGAGCCATCGCCACTAGATTTTTTTCATGTTGCTCTGTAGTTTTTTTGGTGTCGAAAACCAACATGGCTCCAAACTACTTACAGGGGGATAACTTTTACGTACTGTCCTCAAACGTAGGACTGACGTTCGATTGGAAATCTTTTTCTCGGGAGGTAGCATTTCTCTAGTTTTTCATATCACATTAAGTCATCGAATGCTGATGTTCGAATAAAAACCTACCTGAATATCCTACAATTTTTATCTGATCGATTCAATTTCCAATTGCAGCCCAAAAACGGGATAAACCTGATATTAACGGTAAGTATAGATTGGCTAAATGTACTACTACCCAGCAGCTCTTTATATATCTAATGCTTATCGCGTTGTTTGCCCTCAAAGATTCCAACAGAAATTTAAATTTTTCGTGATCAAGCTTATATCACGTAAATCAGATTTTAGTGTACGACACACGTGGTCACCTGTGCATCCCTGACTATCTAGCAACTAAATTACGATTTGCACTTTTGCTTCTAGGATATCATCTATTCGTTACTATTTAGCTTGAACGTTTAGTCCGGACAATAATCGTTAATATGTCGTTAATCATGACGATGAGAATGAAAACAAAGTAAGGTATAATAAAGTATTTGATACAATTATTCAATCCTTAAAAGTATTTTTTATTTCAATAAATGAGATATGATACCTGTCAGTTTAGTACCGACATTTCCCTCAAAAGTCGGCTCCTGTTTCGTTCTGACATCTCCCCTTGACAGTTGTCACTAGGAATAACTCACATTTGGCCTTACTCTAGCTCGTACTTATACCTCCTGCGACAACGGAAAGCTCTCCTCAAACATAATTAAAAAAATATCATAGGTTTAAATTCATTGTTTTATCTATATGATATATATTGGTGTAAAATTGGATAATTTATAATAAAATACCAAGTAGATTATGTTAAGAGGATACCACACGGACAGGAAATAATGAACCAAATGTCATGAAAACTGATATGAGCGATCTTTGGCCCACCATTTTCATTGTCGCAAAATAAAATCCTGTGCCTTTCCATGCTAATAATTTTCATCTTGATACATTTTAAAGAAAACATGGACGTTTTCAAATAGATAATTATTTCAGATAAAGAATAAAACAAATTCCACAATTCTCTGTAAATAATTTGTGTTTTGCATGGAGAATCTTATTGTGGTTGAGAAATTCACCTACCAGTAAAAAATTGTATTGGAGGGATTTTTTCATCTCGTCAAAATATTGAGAAATTCGAACATTTATTATAATAAACTATTTTCACATGAAAGAAAGCATATAACCTTTTTTACAGTGATAGATTATGATAGATATTATATTATGGAATAAAGAAAACATAACCTTACCATGAAAGTTAAAATAATACAACACATCATTCTCATTCTTTTATCACATAAAAATGAGCCATCGCCACTAGATTTTTTTCATGTTGCTCTGTAGTTTTTTTGGTGTCGAAAACCAACATGGCTCCAAACTACTTACAGGGGGATAACTTTTACGTACTGTCCTCAAACGTAGGACTGACGTTCGATTGGAAATCTTTTTCTCGGGAGGTAGCATTTCTCTAGTTTTTCATATCACATTAAGTCATCGAATGCTGATGTTCGAATAAAAACCTACCTGAATATCCTACAATTTTTATCTGATCGATTCAATTTCCAATTGCAGCCCAAAAACGGGATAAACCTGATATTAACGGTAAGTATAGATTGGCTAAATGTACTACTACCCAGCAGCTCTTTATATATCTAATGCTTATCGCGTTGTTTGCCCTCAAAGATTCCAACAGAAATTTAAATTTTTCGTGATCAAGCTTATATCACGTAAATCAGATTTTAGTGTACGACACACGCGGTCACCTGTGCATCCCTGACTATCTAGCAACTAAATTACGATTTGCACTTTTGCTTCTAGAATATCATCTATTCATTATTATTTAGCTTGAACGTTTAGTCCGGACAATAATCGTTGATATGTCGTTAATCATGACGATGAGAATGAAAACAAAGTAAGGTATAATAAAGTATTTGATACAATTATTCAATCCTTAAAAGTATTTTTTATTTCAATAAATGAGATATGATACCTGTCAGTTTAGTACCGACATTTCCCTCAAAAGTCGGCTCCTGTTTCGTTCTGACATCTCCCCTTGACAGTTGTCACTAGGAATAGCTCACATTTGGCCTTACTCTACCTCGTACTTATACCTCCTGCGACAACGGAAAGCTCTCCTCAAACATAATTTAAAAAAAAAATATCATAGGTTTAAATTCATTGTTTTATCTATATGATATATATTGGTGTAAAATTGGATAATTTATAATAAAATACCAAGTAGATTATGTTAAGAGGATACCACACGGTCAGGAAATAATGAACCAAATGTCATGAAAACTGATATGAGCGATCTTTGGCCCACCATTTTCATTGTCGCAAAATAAAATCCTGTGCCTTTCCATGCTAATAATTTTCATCTTGACACATTTTAAAGAAAACATGGACGTTTTCAAATAGATAATTATTTCAGATAAAGAATAAAACAAATTCCACAATTCTCTGTAAATAATTTGTGTTTTGCATGGAGAATCTTATTGTGGTTGAGAAATTCACCTACCAGTAAAAAATTGTATTGGAGGGATTTTTTCATCTCGTCAAAATATTGAGAAATTCGAACATTTATTATAATAAACTATTTTCACATGAAAGAAAGCATATAACCTTTTTTTACAGTGATAGATTATGATAGATATTATATTATGGAATAAAGAAAACATAACCTTACCATGAAAGTTAAAATAATACAACACATCATTCTCATTCTTTTATCACATAAAAATGAGCCATCGCCACTAGATTTTTTTCATGTTGCTCTGTAGTTTTTTTGGTGTCGAAAACCAACATGGCTCCAAACTACTTACAGGGGGATAACTTTTACGTACTGTCCTCAAACGTAGGACTGACGTTCGATTGGAAATCTTTTTCTCGGGAGGTAGCATTTCTCTAGTTTTTCATATCACATTAAGTCAACGAATGCTGATGTTCGAATAAAAACCTACCTGAATATCCTACAATTTTTATCTGATCGATTCAATTTCCAATTGCAGCCCAAGAACGGGATAAACCTGATATTAACGGTAAGTATAGATTGGCTAAATGTACTACTACCCAGCAGCTCTTTATATATCTAATGCTTATCGCGTTGTTTGCCCTCAAAGATTCCAACAGAAATTTAAATTTTTCGTGATCAAGCTTATATCACGTAAATCAGATTTTAGTGTACGACACACGTGGTCACCTGTGCATCCCTGACTATCTAGCAACTTAATTACGATTTGCGCTTTTGCTTCTAGAATATCATCTATTCATTATTATTTAGCTTGAACGTTTAGTCCGGACAATAATCGTTAATATGTCGTTAATCATGACGATGACAATGAAAACAAAGTAAGGTATAATAAGGTATTTGATTCAATTATTCAATCCTTAAAAGTATATTTTATTTCGATAAATGGGATTTGATACCTGTCAGTTTAGTACCGACATTTTCCCTCAAAAGACGGCTCCTGTTTCGTTCTGACATCTCCCCTTGATAGTTGTCACTAGGAATAGCTGACATTTGGCATTACTCTAGCTCGTACTTATACCTCCTGATTTATCTATATATCTATTCTTAATTTCTGGACTTTTTGAAGGAAACTTGCAAGTTATCAAAAGGTGATTATTTCCAAATAAGAATAAAACAAGCGCCACAATTCTGTGTAAATGTTTAGTGTAAGTGTTTAGGGAGGTCGTGTGGCACAGTGGTAATACACTCGCCTTTCACCTAGGCGGCCGGGGTTCGATTCTCCGATCGGACATGAAAAGGTATGGAATCATCTGCCCGACAACGTGGGTTTTCCCCGGGTACTCCGGTTTCCTCCCACAGTAAGACCCCTCGCGCGCTTCCATCCAGACCAACAAGCGGAATTACAATAATATAACTGATTTCTAAACTGTTGTACAATAAATATAGTTCACATTACATTAAGTGTAGTGTGGGATAATCCTGGTATCATCAGGCATTTTTATACTATTATTTAGCTCTTGAGTCCACTCTCTTAGAAAATTGACTATGTACTGACCACCTGCACGACATTTATTTATCAATAAAATATTCAATGTTGTACAATTGTATGATGTATAATAAAGAATTAAGTAGATTACACTAAGGGGATACTACACGGTCAGGAAATAATTAACCGAATCTCATGAAAGTTGATATGAGAGATCGTTGAGCCACCAGTTGCATTGTCGCAAAATATTGTGCCTTTCCATGTTAACATTTTTCATCTTTAGACTTTTTGGACAAAGCATGGGCGTTTTCAAATTAGTGAATATTTCAAAATAAGAATAAAACAAACATAAGAATTCTCTGTAAATGTTTATTTTTCGCTGGCATAATCTTATTTTAGTGGAGAAAAGTCACCTACAAGTAAGAATTTTATTATATCGAAATTATTAAATATATGGAAATCGAACATGTATATGAGAAATCATATAACCTATCTTGCAGTAATAGATTGTGATAATTATTTATGGAATAAAGAAAACATAATCTTACCATGAAAGTAAAAATAATACAATGCATCCTTATCATTTTCTTTTAGTTATCTCCCCTTGATTTTTAATCATGTTGCTCTGTAGTTTTCTTGGTGTCAAAAATCAACATGGCTCCTGACTACTTTTACGTACTGTACTCAAACGTAGGTGCAACGTTCGATTAGAAACCTTTTTTCTAGGGAGATATTAGTTTAATCAGTGCTTCATATTATTTTAAGTCATCGAATGCTGATGTTCGAGTAAAAATAAAACAAGTTATCATATAAAGATTTATAATTTTAATCCAGTCGATTCTATTATCGATTGTAATACAAGAATGGAGGTCACGTGACAATAACAGTAAGTATAGGTTGATAAAATGTACTTCTACCTAGCAGGTATTTATATATCTATCGCTTATCACGTTGTGTGCAATCCAAGATTTCAGCAAGAATGTTTTTGTGGTCAATGCTTATATAACGTAAAGCAGTTTTCAGTGTAAGACACACGTGGTCACCTCTGCATCACTCTCTACCTAGCAACTGAATTAAGATTTGAGTTCTGGGATATCATCTATTCATAATAATTTAGCTTGAATGTTTAGTCCGTAAAATAATCGTTAATATGTCGTTAATCATGACGATAAGAATGAAAACAAAGTAAGGTATAATAAGGTATTTTATATATTTATACAATTGTAAAAGGAACGGTTTTCGTCACACGTGTAAGGGACTGCCCACACGTGTGTACACCTTCACAACCCAGGTTTGGAGATCCAGCCTTCCGTTGGGATCTTATTTTGTTATTTTCATATTTTACAATGTATGTAATCAATGAAAGAGGTTAAAAGTCATGTTAATATATAATAGATATTCATTCATGTATAAAGCATGCTACGATAATTGCCAATGATGGGTATACTCAAGATAATTTGCCAGGCCTAATGCATTGTCCCGAACCTTCCCTTAGATTATAGAATAAAAACAATCTTACTATGAAAGTAGAAATAATACAATGTATAATTGTCGTTTTTTATCACATAAAAATGAGTTATCTTCCCTTGATATTTCATCATGTTGCTCTGTAGTTTTTCTGGTGTCACAAATCAACATGGCTCCTGACTACTTACAGAGGATAACACTTACGTACTGTACTCAAACGTAGGACTTCCGTTCGTTTGGAAATCATCTTTTTTCACGGGACGGAGCATTTTGATCAATGTTTCATATCACATTAAATCATTGAAAGCTGATGTTCGAATAAAAACTAAACAAGATATCCTAGAGAGATTGTCAATTTTTATCCGGTCGATTCTATTACAAATTGCAGCTGTAGAACGGAGGAGGCACCGTGAGGTTAACAGTAAGTATAAATTGATAAACAATACTACTAACCAGCAGTTATTTATACATCCAAGCTTCTAACAGAAATTTTGATTTTTCGTGATCAATGCTTATATTACGTAAAGCAGTTTTTAGTTTTCGACACACGTCGTGGTCACCTCTGCATCAATATCTATATAGCAACAGAATTAAGATGTTGCGCTTTCGCTTCGTGGCCGGATATCATCCATTCATAATAAATTAGCTTCAATGTTTAGTCCAGAAAATATTCGTTAATATCTCGTTAATCATGACGATCGGAATGAAAACAAAGAATAAGGCTAATAAGATATTTGATATAATTATTCAATCCTTGAAAGTATTTCTTATTGCAGGAAGTGAGATATGATACCTGTCAGTTCAGTACCGACATTAACGCTCCAAAGTCTTCACTTGTTTCGTTCCGATATCTCCCCCCGACAGTCGTCACTTGGAATAGCTCATGTTTGGCCTTACTATAGCGTGTCCTCATACCTGCTGCGACTACGGAAAGCTCTTCTCAAACATGATCTTAAAATATAGCATAGGTTTAAATTCATTGATTTATCTATATGATATCTATTGGTGTAAAATTGTATAATTTATAATAAAGTATCGAGTAGATTATGTTTAGAGGATAACACACGGTCAAGAAATAATGAACAGAATGTCCTGAAAACTGATATGAGCGATCTATGCGGCACCATTTGCATTGTCGCAAAAAATTCCTCTGCCTTTCCATGCTGATTTTTTCATCTTTAGCCCCTCCCCAGGGATAAACATGATACCTCAGGGTCATGCAATTTACTATTTTGGCAAAGCATATTAAGACTCTTCCATTTAAGAAGAGTATTTGATTTTACCTTATTTGGGCCTTGGGAAGATGTTTTTGAAATCTAAGCTAATTTGACCGTTTTTAGCCCCGCCCATCAGCCCCTGGGGGTCAGTCAGGGCCAACATGTGCATACTATGAAACTATCATCCCATGCTGATATTATCCTAACCAAATTAGAATGAATTCCAATAGAAATGAAACAAATGATAGTCAAAAATGTTATTTTCCTAAATAAACTCTAGTAAATGTTACCCCCTCCTCAGGGGCAAACATAAGACCCAGGGTCATGAAGTTCACAATTTTGGTTAAGCACCTTAAGACCTTTCTACCTGTGAGGAGTATTTGATTCTACCATATCTGGGAGTTGAGAAGATTTTTGAAATGTTAGTCACGCCCCTGTGGCCCCTTGGGGTTGGTGAACATATTATTTACAATTATGGTTGACATTTGGCCAGCCATGGAAGCTTCCTGCTAAATTTCATTAAATTTGGTTCCACGGTTGTGGAGAAGAAGTCGAAAATGTGAGTTGTTAAGGATGGACGACGGATGACGCCATCCAAGGTAATTTAAACTATTGAACTCTACAAGAGTTAAGCAATCGTGTTAAAAAGATCTGATCGAAATGAATGAATACGAGGTGAAACCTAGTTCGCTACTGCAACGAAGATTCCGATAGAAATAAAAAGTTAGTGTGGTGTTTGGTTGGTTGGTTCATTTTGTTTAACGTCCTACTAACAGCTAAGGTCATTTAAGGACGGCCTCCCGTGCGTGCGACATGCATGCGTGTTGCGAGTGCATATGTGTGTTTTGGGAGGCTGCGGTATGTTCTTGTTAAGTCTCCTTGTGATAGGCCGGAACTTTTGCCGATTTATAGTGCTATATAACTGAAGCATACCGCCTGAGACACCCAGCAGCCCACCCCACCCGGTCACATTATACTGACAACGGGCGAACCAGTCGTCCCACTCCTTATATGCTGAGCGCTAAGCAGGAGCAGCAACTTCCATTTTTAAAGACTCTGGTATGTCTCGGCTAGGAGACAGAACCCAAAGCCTTCCTCACAGCGGCGAACGCTCAACTAAAGGCGAAAAGGGAGGCATTGTCAAGGGAGACATTAGGAAGAAGAAAGTTGTTCAGAAAGAGGAGAAAAGATAAGATCCCAAATCAAGTCGCCTCTTACGATCATACAATGGGGGCAGCAGGTGCAATTCGTACGCCCTACCTGCTGGGCAGTTAGTGTGGTGTAAGGCAGTTGATAATGAAATGCTTGTATATATGTGTGAAATGAATGTGCAGTAAAAACAAATCACTAAAACAAGACCAAAAATATGTTGGATAGTAATTCCCTGAAATATTGCAGGAAAATTATCGACATTGAGTTGATGAAGAAACGTGCAAATGACGGACATTTCAAACACCGCCGATCTACGAATTAAGTACTAGAAACACAATTAATTTATAAATATGACCAATTTCTCCAGTAATCAACGGACGTCCAATAAAGTGACCCTGTTAATCCCACCTATCCACGAGGTTACGACAATGATAGTCAGAATGTCAAATGAAACATTCCTGAAAATGATATGATTATAAAATAACCATAATAATAATTTGGAGTCTTATTTACCGCTCTATCACTACCATTGTTTTTCTATATGTAGCCCTGGTTAATACTAGTAGCAATATAGGCTAAATAAATCTTCTATTTAGCTCGATCGTTTGAGAATACGACTAGTAATCAAGAGATCCCGGGTTTGATCCCTTGAAGAGAACTTGAAATAAATTTAATATATCATGCTCTCTGTTACATATATCCTCTGCTGAAAGCAGAGTAAATCTACATACAATGTATACCTAAGTTAGTTGATATTTCGTCTGACATCTTGTCTGTTGATGTTTTAAGATGTGTCAAGGTCGCCAAATCTAGTTACTTGATTATAACGGGGAGTTATGTGACCTTATTTCAATCAATAAGAATTTGTGAAAAATCTCATTTTTAATATATTTTATTGCAAAACGTCTTCAACTTCTAATGCAAAATTATATGTGAAAATTCTATAAGGTATCCATGTATTTATGTTCACCTGTTATATCGTACTGTTGTTATTCTTATGTTTTATGGTCATCTAAGTATGTATTGTTATGCTGATTTTAACCTCTTTTATACATTTGGTTTTCTTATATGTGGAATGTCTTTCGATGCTTCAAATACTTGTTATATCTATCAAATGAAATGGAGATAAAAACAAAAACGACAAAACAACATAAATTTGACGATGCTTATATTATGAAAACTATAGAGGTCCCCTATAAAGTATTCATTGTTTGCTCCTTGTTTACTCGTCATTATGTCTATAATTCATCAATTACAGATCCATATCCAGGAGTACCGGGCTACCCCCCACCACCAAACATTCTTTGTAAGTTTTGAATTATCATTTGTCCTACTTCCAAGTTATCATTCATATGAATACATGTTTAAAAGGATGTCGACATATTTTGAGACGCATACTCCGATATAATTTTCATTTCAGTAGACCTGTATTCAGTAGACCTGTATCTCCTTATCATATTAATGACCGGATATAATAAGTTTGTTTGCTAATAAAAAAGGTTAGTCAGATAATCCTTTTCCGAGAATTTTACCCCGAAAGGCTGGGAGATGAAAACCAATTACATTTGCTCTAACCCCTTGGTTGTTACGTTCTATGATCCTGAATAAGACCCCATAACTTTATGTATATACATGAATACCTAGATATAGGCTTCACAGGTAGACAGAGGATATTTTCTGTAAACAGTAACGCGCAAATAGAACATATTGTGTATAGATAAATGTATATATATTTAGACTATATATATAACAATAAGATAGGTATTACTGTTTTATCTTTGTATAGATCATCTCATTATTTTTTGGTTGATTTTAAATTGGCTTACTAACAACGCATCTAATATAATTGATTTTTAATTAGGGTTAATGATTTTTTTATTCGAAAACCTTATATAAAATAGCTGAATAGATCTGGCACTTCAAGTTATTTTTTTTTATTGAAAATGTATGATAGCATTAATTTGATTTAAAGACTTTTAACAAACCACGTAAGAAATAGAAGTTGGGAACAAAAACAATATTTTTGGCAAGTTGTTGGTAGTCTCTGAAAATGGATTGGAACTATCTTGTACTCGAAATGTTTTTAATATTTCAAAAAACTGAACTTCCAACAGTTTATATTTTTCTTAATATAAAATACAAAAGAAAGTTGTTGTGTTTTCATCACTTTGATAGAATATTCCGGATCCAATATCAAATTTTGATTTACAGTTAACATCAGACTTACGTTTCCGTTTAGTAAACCAACTTAAATATTACTAATTCATACTCAAATATACCTTGATGACTATTCCTAATGATATCATTATTACTATACTGTTACTTTTTGAATATCTCCGATATAATTGAAGTATGTATAGAGTATTAGAGGTCAACATATAAATCACAATAGGTTCATATAATTTTCATGTCTGAGTTTAGCAAATACTTATTCCCTTGTTTAAAAATGTCGTCCCGACATTCTTAGATCATAATTTCTCAATACAAGAAAACAAGAATATCAACAACAAAAATTCAATAATTTTCAACTCATTTTTAACAAATTTGTATCAGTTTGGTTAGCAAATAAAATTGCATTACCATAAGTACATAAATAATCATCAAATAATGGTTTTGGGGGAAAACAATAAGGTTGAGAAGAACGTGTATCGGAATTTTTCTCCTAATCTCCAGTCTGAAACCAAATCATTCAAAATATTTCATTTAATGAAACAAGCTACTAAAATTAGAAAACTGCTCATACATTTTTATCATAAAACCCAGTTCTCTTCAACAACTTCGGCCATATGCCATTTCTTAAACCGATCTTGAGGTTTACGCAATCTTTTAGAGTGCCTTGGGCTTTGTTCCCTTACTACAAATTCGTTTCCTACAGGACTTGCCTGTATATCCTCAGACCAGTCCGTTTTATCCCTGTGTCTAGTCCCTACTTTGTCACTATATCGACTATAGAAAGATTTTGAGAATCACTGTTCTCTACAGATATGTAGATTGTCAGACCAATTTATGGATACCCTGTTACCTTGTCGAGTGGCCCTAGGTACGTAAGATGACACTTACTCCACCCTCGAGTTCGAACTTGAATCAGACATGTTATCGTTCAAAGATCGTACAATTGATTCATGTGGCTCCACCTCATTTCGTGCAATTGTAACAGTATGTTCCGATAAACAGTTCAAACTCTACCTGAGCGCACACTGTGTTTCAGCTTGACACTGCACACTGGTTTGTCCTTATGAGGTTTGGATAATATCATTCCACTTGTCAGTAACTTTTATTTTAACCTTAGGTTTACATTTCTGATTAAAACCCTATTCCATGTATTGAGAACTGAATGTCTTACCCGAAAAAAACATAACAGCAAGAGGCCCATGGGCCTTAACGTTCATCTGAGCATTGCAATAATTTTGTAAATGTGACTGACCCTTTTTTACCACTCACATCAGCCCTTGGTGGTCAGTTCGGCCAAAAAGTGCATACAGCAAATTGCCTTCAAAAACTGCTAATTCCAATAAAAATGAAACAAATGATGTTCAAAAATGTGATTTCCTTGTATAAACTTCAGTAAAGTTTAGCCCCCTCCCCAGGGATAAATATGATACCTCAGGGTCATGCAATTCACTATTTTGGTAAAGCATATTAAGACTCTTCCATTTAAGAAGAGTATTTGATTTTACCTTATTTGAGCCTTGGAAAGATGTTTTTGAAATCTAAGCTAATTTGACCCTGGGGGTCAGTCAGGGCCAACATGTGCATACTATGAAACTGTCATCCCATGCTGATATTATCTTAACCAAATTAGAATGAATTCCAATGGAAATGAAACAAATGATAGTCAAAAATGTTATTTTCCTATATAAACTCTAGTAAATTGTACCCCCTTCTCAGGGGCAAACATAAGACCCAGGGTCATGAAGTTCACAATTTTGGTTAAGCACCTTAAGACCTTTCTACCTGTGAGGAGTATTTGATTCTACCATATCTGGGAGTTGAGAAGATTTTTGAAATGTTAGTCACGCCCCTGTGGCCCCGTGGGGTTGGTGAACATATTATTTACAATTATGGTTGACATTTGGCCAGCCATGGAAGCTTCCTGCTAAATTTCATTAAATTTGGTTCCACGGTTGTGGAGAAGAAGTCGAAAATGTGAGTTGTTAAGGATGGACGACAGATGACGCCATCCAAGGTAATTTAAACTATTGAACCCTACAAGAGTTAAGCAATCGTGTTAAAAAGATCTGATCGAAATGAATGAATACGAGGTGAAACCTAGTTCGCTACTGCAACGAGGATTCCGATAGAAATAAAAAGTTAGTGTGGTGTTTGGTTGGTTGGTTTATTTTGTTTAACGTCCTACTAACAGCTAAGGTCATTTAAGGACGGCCTCCCGTGCGTGCGACATGCATGCGTGTTGCGAGTGCATGTGTTTTGGGAGGCTGCGGTATTTTCTTGTTAAGTGTCCTTGTGATAGGCCGGAACTTTTGCCGATTTATAGTGCTATATCACTGAAGCATACCGCCTGAGACACCCAGCAGCACACCCCACCCGGTCACATTATACTGACAACGGGCGAACCAGTCGTCCCACTCCTAATATGCTGAGCGCTAAGCAGGAGCAGCAACTTCCATTTTTAAAGACTCTGGTATGTCTCGGCTAGGAGACAGAACCCAAAGCCTTCCTCACAGCGGCGAACGCTCAACTAAAGGCGAAAAGGGAGGCATTGTCAAGGGAGACATTAGGAAGTAGAAAGTTGTTCAGAAAGAGGAGAAAAGATAAGATCCCAAATCAAGTCGCCTCTTACGATCATACAATGGGGGCAGCAGGTACAACTCTTACGCCCTACCTGCTGGGCAGTTAGTGTGGTGTAAGGCAGTTGATAATGAAATGCTTGTATATATGTGTGAAATGAATGTGCAGTAAAAAAACAAATCACTAAAACAAGACCAAAAATATGTTGGATAGTAATTCCCTGAAATATTGCAGGAAAATTATCGACATTGAGTTAATGAAGAAACGTGCAAATGACGGACATTTCAAACACCGCCGATCTACGAATTAAGTACTAGAAACACAATTAATTTATAAATATGACCAATTTCTCCAGTAATCAACGGACGTCCAATAAAGTAACCCTGTTAATCCCACCTATCCACGAGGTTACGACAATGATAGTCAGAATGTCAAATGAAACATTCCTGAAAATGATATGATTATAAATAACCATAATAATAATTTGGAGTCTTATTTACCGCTCTATCACTACCATTTTTTTCTATATGTAGCCCTGGTTAATACTAGTAGCAATATAGGCTAAATAAATCTTCTATTTAGCTCGATCGTTTGAGAATACGACTAGTAATCAAGAGATCCCGGGTTCGATCCCTTGAGAGAACTTGAAATAAATTTAATATATCATGCTCTCTGTTACATATATCCTCTGCTGAAAGCAGAGTAAATCTACATACAATGTATACCTAAGTTAGTTGATATTTCGTCTGACATCTTGTCTGTTGATGTTTTAAGATGTGTCAAGGTCGCCGAATCTAGTTACGTGATTATAACGGGGAGTTATGTGACCTTATTTCAATCAATAAGAATTTGTGAAAAATCTCATTTTTAATATATTTTATTGCAAAACGTCTTCAACTTCTAATGCAAAATTATATGTGAAAATTCTATAAGGTATCCATGTATTTATGTTCACCTGTTATATCGTACTGTTGTTATTCTTATGTTTTATGGTCATCTAAGTATGTATTGTTATGCTGATTTTAACCTCTTTTATACATTTGGTTTTCTTATATGTGGAATGTCTTTCGATGCTTCAAATACTTGTTATATCTATCAAATGAAATGGAGATAAAAACAAAAACGACAAAACAATTAACATAAATTTGACGAAGCTTATATTATGAAAAAAACTATAGAGGTCCCCTATAAAGTATTCATTGTTTGCTCCATTTTTACTCGTCATTATGTCTATAATTCATCAATTACAGATCCAAATCAAGGTGCAGGGGGCGGCTACCAAGCACAATACAAACCTCGTAAGTTTTGAATTATCATTTGTCCTACTTCCAAGTTATCATTCATATGAATACATGTTTAAAAGGATGTCGACATATTTTGAGACGCATATTCCGATATAATTTTCATTTCAGTAGACCTGTATTCAGTAGACCTGTATTCAGTAGACCTGTATCTCCTTATCATATTAATGACCGGATATAATAAGTTTGTTTGCTAATACAAGGAAAGAACAAGGTTAGTCAGATAATCCTTTTCCGAGAATTTTAGAAAACAAATCACTAAAACAAGACTAAAAATATGTTGGATAGTAATTCCCGGAAAATTATCGACATAGAGTTGATGAAGAAACGTGCAAGTGATGGACATTTAAAACACCGCCGATCTACGAATTAAGCACTAGAAACATAATTCATTGACAAATATGAATTATTTCTCCTGTAATCAAGTACGACAAGTAATCCAGAGGTCCCGGGTTTGATTTTTGAGGAGGAATTGAAAAAATTGTATTTATCATGCTCTCTGTTACATATACACTCTGCTGAAAGCAGAGTAAATCTAGATATACCTAAGTTAGTTGATATTTCGTCTGACATCTTGTCTGTTGATGTTTTAAGATGTGTCAAGGTCGCCAAATCTAGTTATGAGATTATAACGGGGAGTTATGTGAACTTATTTTAATAGAATTTGTGAAAAATATCATTTTTAATATATTTTAATGCAATACGTATTAAACTTCTAATGCAATATTATGTGTGAATGTTTTATGAAGTATCCATGTATTAATGTTCACCTGTTATATCGTACTGTTGTTATTCTTATGTTTCCTGATCATCTAGGTATTTATTGTTATGCTGATTTTAACCTCTTTTTTACATTTGATTTTCTTAAATGTCTTTCGTATGCTACAAATACCTGTTATATCTATCAAATGAAATGAGAAAAAAAAAACAATAAAATGTATGATGCTTAAATTATAAAAAAAAAAAACGAAAACAAAAACACAATAGAGATCCCCAATAAAGTATTAATTGTTTGCTCCTCTTTCACTCGTCATTTTATTTATAATTATCAATTACAGTTCGTGACCCAGGTGAACATGATTGCTAACCGGAGACTATAAGTAAGTTTTGAATTATCATTTGTTCTACTTTCAACTTATCATTCATATGAATAAATGTTTAAAAGGATGTCGACATATTTTGAGACGCATATTCCGAAATAATTTTCATCTCAGTAGACCTGTATTTTGTAGACCTGTATCTCCGTATCATATCAATGACCGGATATAATAAAAGTGTGTTTGCTAATAAAAAATAAGAACAAGGTTAGTCAGATAATCCTTTTCCCGGAAACTTTTCCCGGAAACTTTTCCCGAAAAGTCGGGAAATGAAAAACCATTACATTTGCTCTACTCCCCATGCAGCGGGTCTCACTAATTACCGACAAAAGCCGGCAAGAAAACAAATAATAAAATCGCTTTTGTCTCTGAATTCTTAATTTACTATATTATGTACTTATATATATTGAACAGGAGCCTACAAGAAGTGAGAGAGAGAGAGAGAGAGAGAGAGAGAGAGAGAGAGAGAGAGAGAGAGAAGGAGGAGACAGGTACATATAAAGTTAAATGACTGCATCGGGAAGGATCAGGAACACGACCTATAAATGTTCGGAATGAATTCAATTTTACTTAGTCAATTAGATTTTTTTATGTATAGATAAGTGAAGCATTTTCGATAAAGATGCTTTTGCATTGATTATAGGAAAATGGCATGAAAAGAAGGGGAGAGGGGGGGGGGGGGGATAGGAAGTGAAAATCAGTCGAATCTTCCCGACCTTCGCAAGAAGTTTTGCACAACTTTGGCGATTTTTAGCTCACCTGCCCGAAGGGCAAGTGAGCTTATGCCGTGGTGCGGCGTCCGTCGTCCGGCCGTCCGGCCGTCCGGCGTCAACTTTTTCATTTAAACAACTTCTTCTCAATAACCAAGAGGCCCAGGGACTTGATATTGGGCCTGTAGCATGCTGGGGTGAAGGGCTACAAAGTTTGTTCAAATAAATGACCTTGACCTTCATTCAAGGTCACATGAGTCAAATAGGCTATAATCTTCAAACGACTTCTTCTCAATAACCAAGAGGCCCAGGGACTTGATATTGGGCATGTAGCATGCTGGAGTGAAAGGCTAAAAAGTTTGTTCAAATAAATGACCTTGACCTTCATTCAAGGTCACATGGATCAAATAGGCTATAATCTTCAAACGACTTCTTCTCAATAACCAAGAGGCCCAGGGACTTGATATTGGGCATGTAGCATGCTGGAGTGAAAGGCTGAAAAGTTTGTTCAAATAAATGACCTTGACCTTCATTCAAGGTCACATGGGTCAAATAGGCTATAATCTTCAAACGACTTCTTCGCAATAACCAAGAGGCCCAGGGACTTTATATTGGGCATGTAGCATGCTGGAGTGAAAGGCTGCAAAGTTTGTTCAAATAAATGACCTTGACCTTCATTCAAGGTCACATGGATCAAATAGGCTTTAATCTTCAAACGACTTCTTCTCAATAACCAAGAGGCCCAGGGACTTGATATTGGGCATGTAGCATGCTGGAGTGAAGGGCTACAAAGTTTGTTCAAATAAATGACCTTGACCTTCATTCAAGGTCACATGGATCAAATAGGCTATAATCTTCAAATGACTTCTTCTCAATAACCAAGAGGCCCAGGTACTTGATATTGGGCATGTAGCATGCTGGAGTGAAGGGCTACAAAGTTTGTTCAAATAAATGACCTTGACCTTCATTCAAGGTCGCATGGTTCAAATAGGCTATAATCTTCAAACGACTTCTTCTCAATAAGCAAGAGGCCCAGCGACTTGATATTCGGCCTATAACATGCTGGGATGAAGGGCTACAAGGTTTGTTCAAATAAATGACCTTGACCTTCATTCAAGGTCACAGGGGTAAAATAGGCTATAATCTTCACACAACTTCTTCTCAATAACCAAGAGGCCCAGGGACTTGGTATTGGGTCTGTAGCTTGCTGGGGTGAAGGGCTACAAAGTTTGTTCAAATAAATGACCCTGACCTTCATTCAAGGTCACATGGGTCAAATAGGCTATAATCTTCAAACGACTTCTCAATAACCAAGAGGCCCAGGGACTTGATATTGTGCCTGTAGCATACTGGGGTGAAGGGCTACCAATTTTGTTCAAATAAATGACCTTGACCTACATTCAAGGTCACAGAGGTGAAATTTGCGATAGCCAAGAGCCTCCAAGACCTGATATTAGGCCAATAGAATGCTGGAATGAGGGACTAGAAAATTTTTAATATGAATAAAACTAGCTTATAATGATATTTGAATAAAGAGGTAATCAACATAGTATCTTTAGAAATGACCTCATCAACTTCAAAGTTGCTGAAGAGCCAGGTGAGCGATACAGGCCCATTGGGCCTCTTGTTATATTGTCAGTTGAGGAGATATTCGTGTCACCATTGCAAAGTACATCTACATTAACAGAACCTACCAGGTTAAATCAGCAATAAGAGTACATCTTAAGTTGTTGTGCAGGAGACAGTTAAGGAAGAAAATGATGTGAATCTTCACAGGGATGTCCACATTGACAAGCAGATGAATCAACGAGATTGGCTCTAAAAAGATCATAGCTTATTGCACTTGCTCGAATTCTTATTCTGTTGTGTAGAATAATATTTAGTTTTCGAGGACCATAACTGATAAAATGCTTGTCATAATTATATACTTTTTACTATCATAGATTTTGTTAGATTAGATTTGAAGGAACTTGAAGTAGGCGAGTTTCTGATAGTGTTATGTAAGTCATTCCAAAGTTTTGAAGTAGAAGGAAAGAAAGAGTTTTTGATAGTTGTAGACGAAAGTGTTTTTCCCTAAATAAATCTGCATTTCGCAAATTATAAGGTGATATGTTACCAATATACATTGGTAGTAGGTCGATAAGAAAAGTAGGTGCCATATTATTGACTATGGAATAGAATAAGGGTAGTTTTCGAGCATCTCTTCTCCACCGGTGTGTTATGCATGTGATGCTCAATTAACAGTAGAGCATTTTTTAATAGAATGTTCCGATTTCAAGCACATTCGTGATAAATACTTTCAAGTCCCGGATATGAAGGCCCTTTTCAGTTCCGTGGATTCGAAATCAATATCTAGCTACTTGAAAGAAATCGATCTATTTTATAGACTTTTACGTTACTCTCTTTGACGTTCTATTTGTGTCACAAAGCTCACATAATATATTCATAAATATACAATACGAATGCTTTTAACTTAAAAAATAAAAACCGATAGTATATTGTTTGGCCCTAAATGACCCTAGTTGTCGGTGGGCCGTAAAACATAAACAAACAAACAAACTTCTCTTCGAAAGGGGTAACCAATCGGTTTCTAGATATAAAAACACTGTTTTTGTGAATATAAGCAGCCCTGTGACTATACTATATTATATTGAACAGTAATAAAGACAAAGTAATTGAAAACAAAAATGAATTAAGGTTGGAATCTTGACCGTAGTACAAGCTTGATTGCGAATACTTTCCTAGATTACAAAGAGCTTAACTGTTATGAGTAGATACATGTAGCAGCTGAACAGCTGAATGAAGATGGTCGCTTCCAGTAAGCGAAGACAGATCAAAATTAAATGGAACTCATTCACCCATGAGCGGCTTGACTTTTTACTCAAATACACTCAAACTCAAAGCTTATTAAATGATACTCAAATACACATACAATTCACTCAAATACCACTATTTTGTGAAAATGGACCCAATTATATGTAAAATATAAGGGGCTTATTTGCATTTAAAATCATTGCT
>NW_022983045.1:58372-122318 GCF_902652985.1 Pecten maximus
TTTAGATCATTATAATAAAAAAGTTGTTTAAAAATGGTAAAATATATATATGTATGAATAGATTATGTGAGCTTTGTGACACAAATAGAACGTCAAAGAGAGTAACGTAAAAGACATCAAAGTCTATAAAATAGATCGATTTCTTTCAAGTAGCTAAATATTAATTTCGAATCGACGGAACTGAAAAGGGCCTTCATATCCGGGACTTGAAAGTATTTATCACGAATGTGCTTGAAATCGGAACATTCTATTAAAAAATGCTCCACTGTTAATTGAGCAACACATGCATAACACACCGGTGGAGAAGAGATGCTCGAAAACTTCAAATCTAATCTAAAAAAATCTATGATAGTAAAAAGTATATAATTATGACAAGCATTTTATCAGTTATGGTCCTCGAAAACTAAATATTATTCTAAACAACAGAATAAGAATTCGAGCAAGTGCAACAAGCTATGATCTTTTTAGAGCCAATCTCGTTGATTCATCTGCTTGTCAATGTGGACATCCCTGTGAAGATTCCCATCATTTTCTTCCCTAACTGTCCCCTGCACAACAACTTAAGAGGAACTCTTATTGCTGATTTGACCTGGTACGGTCATGTTAATGTAGATGTACTTTGCAATGGTGACACGAATATCTCCTCAACTGACAATATAAAAATCGCCAATGTTGTGCAAAACTTCCTGCGAAGGTCGGGAAGATTCGACTAATTATCACTTCCTATCCCCCCTCTCCCCTTCTTTTCATGCCATTTTCCTATAATCAATGCAAAGCAACTTAATCGAAAATGCTCCATTTATCCATATATAACAAAATCTAATTGACTAAGTATATTTCAATTCATTCCGAACATTTATAGATCGTGTTCCTGATCCTTCCCGATGCAGTCATTTAACTTTATATGTACCTGTCCTCCTCCTCCCTCCTGCCTCTCTCTCTCTCTCTCTCTCTCTCTCTCTCTCTCTCTCTCTCTCTCTCTCTCTCTCTCTCTCTCTCTCTCTCTCAAAATTCCTGACTATTTGTATATGCCATCATGTATCATGTGACTATGTTATTGTTTATTATTATGAGATAAGTCGTTTATAAGTTGGTAAAACTTGCTGACTTATCCTTTTGTCATTATTGTATGTCAATAAAATATGTTTAAACTAATATAAGATTTACAGTTTATAGTTCTAAGTTCAGACCGGATAGATTATTATCAATTAAAAATCAAAAAGATCTTTTTTGTTCATCTTCCCTCGTTTCGGTAATTCTAACTTCTTATAGGCTTCTGTTCAATGACTATAATTGCATAATATAGTTAAACAAGTACTAATTGTAATGGGAAACCATTACAGAAGTCCCCCAAACACCCCCGCAGTCATACCATCACGTTCGGCATCCCTCAATATCCCTATATACCAAATTTCATTGAAATTGAACAATATATAAATTTCGACCAATCAGAAGCTTCCGTATGGTTGTTATGGTAGCGAACACCATTCAGTTGATTTTGGAGTCCCCTAATACCCCTACATACCAAATTTCATCAAAATCTGACAATATCTAAATACAGACCAATCAGAGGCCAGGAAATGGCGGCCATTTTGTTGAAAGTGAAAGTGAGGTTACGAGAGTGACCGGGTCCCATGATGTACGTACATACCAAATTTCATCAAAATTTGACAATATCTAAATACAGACCAATCAGAGGCCAGGAAATGGCGGCCATTTTATTCAAAAGTGAAAGTGTGAGGTTATGAGAGTCACCGATGTCCCATGATGTACCTGTAAACCAAATTTCATCAAAATTGGACAATACCTAAATACAGACCAATCAGAGGCCAGGAAATGGCGGCAATTTTGTTAAAAAGTGAAAGTGTGAGGTTACGAGAGTGTCCAGTGTCCCATGATGTACCTACATACCAAATTTCATCAAAATTGGACCATATCTAAATACAGACCAATCAGAGGCCAGAAAATGGCGGCCATTTTTTCAATCAAGAAACGGAAGTTGGAGTAATGTTCTAAGTGTCATGAGACACCTTAATACCAAATTTCATGAAATTAAATTATTAATGAGAACTTAAAGAGAGCTGGCCTGGAACCATGGCGTACACCATAGAAATGACAAAATTTTCAAATTAAAAAAAAATTTTTTTTTGATTTACCTACAAACCAAATTTCATCAAAATTGTACAATATCTAAATTTCGACCAATCACAGGCCAGGAAATGGCGACCATTTTGTTAAAAAGTGAAAGTGAGGTTACGAGAGTGACCGGTGTCCCATGATGTACCTACAAACCAATTTTCATCAAAATTGGACAATATCTAAATACAGACCAATCAGAGGCCAGGAAATGGCGGCCATTTTTTTCAATCAAGAAACGGAAGTTGGAGTAATGTTCTAAGTGTCATGAGACACCTTAATACCAAATTTCATGAAATTAAATTATTAATGAGAACTTAAAGAGAGCTGGCCTGGAACCATGGCGTACACCATAGAAATGACAAAATTTTCAATTAAAAAAAAAATTTTTTTTTGATTTACCTACAAACCAAATTTCATCAAAATTGTACAATATCTAAATTTCGACCAATCACAGGCCAGGAAATGGCGACCATTTTGTTAAAAAGTGAAAGTGAGGTTACGAGAGTGACCGGTGTCCCATGATGTACCTACAAACCAATTTTCATCAAAATTGGACAATATCTAAATACAGACCAATCAGAGGCCAGGAAATGGCGGCCATTTTTTTCAATCAAGAAACGGAAGTTGGAGTAATTTTCTAAGTGTCATGAGACACCTTAATACCAAATTTCATGAAATTAGATTTTTAATGAAAACATAAAGGAAGCTGACCTGGAACCCTGGCGTACACCATAGAAATGGCAAATTTTTTCAATTAAAAAAAAAATAAAAATTTTGATTTCGGAAAAAAAAGGGTCTCAAAATAATCTTCACATGTTCATCTTTATTCCCACCAAGTTTCATTTTTGTGCAACCAGCGGTTATAGAGTTATAGCCCATTACAATTTAGCCAATTATGGCCTCTGGCGGCCATATTTGATGTCAGATCGAAAAAAAATCAAAAAAAATAGTGAAGAGCACAACTTCAGATTGCCATCTAAGTTCATGCAAAGTTTCATGTTAATCTGACTTACGGTATTCGAGAAACGCGTCGGACAAAGCTTGGCGGAATAATAATAATAATAACAAGTACTAATTGTAATGGGAAACCATTACAGAAGTCCCCCAAACACCCCGCAGTTATACCATCATGTTCGGCATCCCTTAATATCCCCATATACCAAATTTCATTGAAATTGAATAATATCTAAATTTCGACCAATCAGAAGCTTCCGTATGGTTGTTATGGTAGCGAACACCATTCAGTTTATTTTGGAGTCCCCTAATACCCCTTCATACCAAATTTCATCAAAATCTGACAATATCTAAATACAGACCAATCAGAGGCCAGGAAATGGCGGCCATTTTGTTACAAGTGAAAGTGAGGTTACGAGAGTGACCGGTGTCCCATGATGTACCTACGAACCAAATTTCATCAAAATTGGACAATATCTAAATTTCGACCAATGAGATGCCAGGAAATGGCAGCCATTTTGCTCAAAAATGAAAGTGAGGTTACGAGAGTGACCGGTGTCCCATGATGTACGTACATACCAAATTTCATCAAAATTGGAAAATATCTAAATTTCGACCAATCATAGGCCAGGAAATGGCGGCCATTTTGTTAAAAGTAAAAATGAGGTTACGAGAGTGACCGGTGTCCCATGATGTACCTACGAACCAAATTTCATCAAAATTGGACAATATCTAAATACAGACCAATCAGATGCCAGGAAATGGCAGCCATTTTGTTCAAAAATGAAAGTGAGGTTACGAGAGTGACCAGTGTTCCATGATGTACGTACATACCAATTTCATCAAAATTGGACGATATCAAAATTTCGACCAATCATAGGCCAGGAAATGGCGGCCATTTTGTTAAAAGTAAAAATGAGGTTACGAGAGTGACCGGTGTCCCATGATGTACCTACGAACCAAATTTCATCAAAATTGGACAATATCTAAATACAGACCAATCAGATGCCAGGAAATGGCAGCCATTTTGTTCAAAAATGAAAGTGAGGTTACGAGAGTGACCAGTGTTCCATGATGTACGTACATACCAATTTCATCAAAATTGGACGATATCAAAATTTCGACCAATCATAGGCCAGGAAATGGCGGCCATTTTGTTAAAAGTGAAAGTGAGGTTACGAGAGTGACCGGTGTCCCATGATGTACCTACGAACCAAATTTCATCAAAATTGGAAAATATCTATATTTCGACCAATCATAGGCTAGGAAATGGCGGCCATTTTGTTAAAAATGAAAGTGAGGTTACGAGAGTGACCGGTGTCCCATGATGTACCTACGAACCAAATTTCATCAAAATTGGACAATACCTAAATACAGACCAATCAGAGGCCAGGAAATGGCGGCAATTTTGTTAAAAAGTGCAAGTGAGGTTACGAGAGTGTCCAGTGTCCCATGATGTACCTACATACCAAATTTCATCAAAATTGGACCATATCTAAATACAGACCAATCAGAGGCCGGAAAATGGAGGCCATTTTTTTAATCAAGAAACGGAAGTTGGAGTAATGTTCTAAGTGTCATGAGACACCTTAATACCAAATTTCATGAAATTAAATTATTAATGAAAACTTAAAGGGAGCTGACCTGGAACCATGGCGTACACCATAGAAATGGCAAAATTTTCAAATTAAAAAAAAAACAAACTTTGATTTAACTGCATACCAAATTTCATCAAAATTGGACAATATCTAAATTTCGACAAATCACAGGCCAGGAAATGGCGACCATTTTGTTAAAAAGTGAAAGTGAGGTTACGAGAGTGATCGGTGTCCCATGATGTACCTACAAACCAATTTTCATCAAAATTGGACAATATCTAAATTTCGACCAATCAGAGGCCAGGAAATGGCGGCCATTTTTTCAATCTAGGAACGGAAGTTGAAGTAATGTTCTAAGTGTCATGAGGCACCTTAATACCAAATTTCATGAAATTAAATTTTTAATGAAAACATAAAGGAAGCAGACCTGGAACCCTGGCGTACACCATAGAAATGGCAACATTTTTCAATTAAAAAAAAATAAAAAATTTTGAGTTCGGGAAAAAAAGGGTCTCAAAATAATCTTCACATGTTCATCTTTATTCCCACCAAGTTTCATTTTTGTGCAACCAGCGGTTATAGAGTTATAGCCCATTACAATTTAGCCAATTATGGCCTCTGGCGGCCATATTTGATGTCAGATCGAAAAAAAAAAATAGTGAAGAGCACAACTTCAGATTGCCATCTAAGTTCATGCAAAGTTTCATGTTAATCCGATTGACGATATGTGAGAAACGCGTCGGACAAAGCTTGGCGGAATGATAATAATAATAACAAGTACTAATTGTAATTGGAAACCATTACAGAAGTCCCCAAAACACCCCGGAGTTATACCATCATGTTCGGAATCCCTTAATATCCTCATATACCAAATTTCATTGAAATTGAACAATATCTCAATTTCGACTAATCAGAAGCTTCCGTATGGTTGTTATGGTAGCGAACACCATTCAGTTTATTTTGGAGTCCCCTAATACCCCTTCATACCAAATTTCATCAAAATCTGACAATATCTAAATACAGACCAATCAGAGGCCAGGAAATGGCGGCCATTTTGTTAAAAGTGAAAGTGAGGTTACGAGAGTGACCGGTGTCCCATGATGTACGTACATACCAAATTTCATCAAAATTGGACAATATCTAAATTTCGACCAATCATAGGCCAGGAAATGGCGGCCATTTTGTTAAAAGTGAAAGTGAGGTTACGAGAGTGACCGGTGTCCCATGATGTACCTACGAACCAAATTTCATCAAAATTGGACAATATCTAAATACAGACCAATCAGATGCCAGGAAATGGCAGCCATTTTGTTCAAAAATGAAAGTGAGGTTACGAGAGTGACCGGTGTCCCATGATGTACCTACATACCAAATTTCATCAAAATTGGACAATATCTCAATACAGACCAATCAGAGGCCAGGAAATGGCGGCCATTTTTTCAATCAAAAAACGGAAGTTGGAGTAATGTTCTAAGTGTCATGAGACACCTTAATACCAAATTTCATGAAATTAAATTATTAATGAAAACTTAAAGGGAGCTGGCCTGGAACCATGGCGTACACCATAGAAATGGCAAAATTTTCAAATTAAAAAAAAAACAAACTTTGATTTAACTGCATACCAAATTTCATCAAAATTGGACAATATCTAAATTTCGACAAATCACAGGCCAGGAAATGGCGACCATTTTGTTAAAAAGTGAAAGTGAGGTTACGAGAGTGATCGGTGTCCCATGATGTACCTACAAACCAATTTTCATCAAAATTGGACAATATCTAAATTTCGACCAATCAAAGGCCAGGAAATGGCGGCCATTTTTTCAATCTAGGAACGGAAGTTGAAGTAATGTTCTAAGTGTCATGAGGCACCTTAATACCAAATTTCATGAAATTAAATTTTTAATGAAAACATAAAGGAAGCAGACCTGGAACCCTGGCGTACACCATAGAAATGGCAACATTTTTCAATTAAAAATAAATAAAAAATTTTGAGTTCGGGAAAAAAAGGGTCTCAAAATAATCTTCACATGTTCATCTTTATTCCCACCAAGTTTCATTTTTGTGCAACCAGCGGTTATAGAGTTATAGCCCATTACAATTTAGCCAATTATGGCCTCTGGCGGCCATATTTGATGTCAGATCGAAAAAAAAAATAGTGAAGAGCACAACTTCAGATTGCCATCTAAGTTCATGCAAAGTTTCATGTTAATCCGATTTACGATATGTGAGAAACGCGTCGGACAAAGCTTGGCGGAATGATAATAATAATAACAAGTACTAATTGTAATTGGAAACCATTACAGAAGTCCCCAAAACACCCCGGAGTTATACCATCATGTTCGGAATCCCTTAATATCCTCATATACCAAATTTCATTGAAATTGAACAATATCTCAATTTCGACCAATCAGAAGCTTCCGTATGGTTGTTATGGTAGCGAACACCATTCAGTTTATTTTGGAGTCCCCTAATACCCCTTCATACCAAATTTCATCAAAATCTGACAATATCTAAATACAGACCAATCAGAGGCCAGGAAATGGCGGCCATTTTGTTAAAAGTGAAAGTGAGGTTACGAGAGTGACCGGTGTCCCATGATGTACGTACATACCAAATTTCATCAAAATTGGACAATATCTAAATTTCGACCAATCATCGGCTAGGAAATGGCGGCCATTTTGTTAAAAGTGAAAGTGAGGTTACGAGAGTGACCGGTGTCCCATGATGTACCTACGAACCAAATTTCATCAAAATTGGACAATATCTAAATACAGACCAATCAGATGCCAGGAAATGGCAGCCATTTTGTTCAAAAATGAAAGTGAGGTTACGAGAGTGACCGGTGTCCCATGATGTACCTACATACCAAATTTCATCAAAATTGGACAATATCTCAATACAGACCAATCAGAGGCCAGGAAATGGCGGCCATTTTTTCAATCAAGAAACGGAAGTTGGAGTAATGTTCTAAGTGTCATGAGACACCTAAATACCAAATTTCATGAAATTAGATTTTTAATGAAAACTTAAAGGGAGCTGGCCTGGAACCCTGGAGTACATCATAGAAATGGGAAAATTTTCCAATTAAAAAAAAAAAAAAAATTATTTCGGGAAAAAAATAGGGTCTCAAAATAATCTTCATATGTTCATCTTTATTCCCACCAAGTTTCATTTCTGTGCAACCTGCGGTTATAGAGTTATTGCCCATTACATGTTAGCCAATTATGGCCTCTGGCGGCCATATTGGATGTCAGATCGAAAAATAAATAGTGAAGTGCACAACTTCAGATTGCCATCTATGTTCACGCAAAGTTTCATTTCAATCCGACTTACGGTATTCGAGAAACGCAGTCGGATAAAGCTTGGCGGAAGAATAATAATAATTAAATAAGTGTTTATATAATAATCCGAATTTTTATGTTAATGCCCGTAGCGACTAAACAACAACTGTTCTGAATACATAATGACAAAATTAGATGATCTGACCACACGGGAACCTTGTACGATGTTTACTTGCCGAAATATACGCAATTTAATTCCAATCCAAACCGCCACACAGCTTCAGGTCGCCATCTTTGCTCAAATCAAAGTATCTGGGCGTTTGAAAGAGTCAGTACTGCAAAGATTCTAAACGATCTTGTGATGCAAATTTTAAGATTATAATAGAAACGAAATGTGAATTTTTAAATAATTAATTTTTCAATTAATTAAGCTTTAGGTTAGCATATCGAAGCAATTATTTACGATGAAACTTTAATGTTGCACTAAATACTGATCACAATATTTTTATTTAGACATTTTTTTTATTTCTTCAATTTCTTTCCTTTCAAGTGTTGATGTAGTTTCCCAATAAATTCGTGGGAAATAAATTTGATGACTTAACCGGAAGTCCACATATGCATGCTATTAGAACGTGACCCGGAAAGCATGCATGACGATAATAAAAACAGAAGATCATTGAACATTATACCGGATTATTTTCGCATTTTTTGAGACATCAATGTGCTAAAATACAACGGAAGGTAACAATGATTTTGTTCATAGCTATCGTATCAAGCAAAACGAACAGTTATTGCGAAAATAGCAGCATTTGCTTCACCTAGTTGGGCTAGACCTATTTTCGTTTTGACAGTTTTCAGTTATAGTAAATAATTCATTTTCACAAGCAGTCGATCTAATTGTTTATTAAGAATATTTGTACTTCTCATCAGAAACGTATATACCTGATATACAAGTCTCTGTTCTCATGTACAATGCATCTTTGTTTAAAATTGACTTGTATGCAGGTCGCATCCGATTTCCCTCATGATCAGCTGACCCTGACCACAGGTCCACGTTACGATGGTATGTTTATATCCACGGCAGATTTGTCTTGATTACTACAATTGTCTACCTTCTTGCAGAGATATTATAATGTTAAAGATAATGTAACTATAGATTGCAAAATACACGTACTGCACATATCATTTAACGAAGGACCAGGCTTTCCCTAGATGTAAAAGTATTAGAATATAATGCTACTGGTCACACAATATGTTTATTTATATTTATTCTTTAAGTGGATGTATATGGCAACATTTTGAATGCTTTAATATATATAAATACTTATTACCGGTTAGCTTGTAAAAAGAATAATAATAATTAAATAAGTATTTATATAATAATCCGAATTTTTATGTCAATGACCGTAGCGACTAAACAACAACTGTTCTGAATACATTATGACAAAATTAGATGATCTGACCACACGGGAACCGTGTACGATGTTTACTTGCCGAAATATACGCATTTTAATTCCAATCCAAACCGCCCCACAGCTTCGGGTCGCCATCTTTGCTCAAATCAAAACATATGTGCGTTTGAAAGAGTCAGTACTGCAAAGCTTCTAAACGATCTTGTGTTACAAATTTTAGGATTATAATAGAAACGAAATGTGGATTGTAATATAATTTGATTTAAATTACTTATGCATTAGGTTAGCGAATCGTCCCAATTATTTACGATGCACTCTAACGTTGTACTCAATACTGATCACAATGTTTTTATTTAGACATTTTCTATTTCTTTCGCTTCATATCATTTTAAGAATTGATTTAGATTTCCAAATAATTTCGCGGGAAATGTATTTGATGACGTAACATTAAGTCTACAGGCTATAGAATCAGGCATCTATAGTTGATAAATGGAGGTTTGGAGTGGATGACACTTCGGTCCATTAGCTGAATGATATTTCGTGGCGTCGGTTATTAGAACGTGACCGGAAAGCACAACGATAATAAAAAGAGAAGACCATTGAACATTACCGGATTATTTTCGCAATTTTTGAGACATCATTGTGCTAAATTACAATGGAAAGTAACACTGATTTAATTCATAGCTATCGTATCGTAACCTATATGTAGTTGGGCAAGACCTACTTTCGTTTTACAGTTTACGTATATGGCCATATAAATAATTCATCTTCTCAACCATAGTCGAATCACTTCACGGGATAGTTCTATCAAGTATATTTGTACTTCTCATGTACAGGCCTAGGGTGCATCTTTGTTTAAAATTGACTGATCTGCAAGTTGGATCTGGCTACTCTCAGCAGACCCTGACCCCAGGGTCACGTTACTATCGTATCCCTTTGTAAACACTTCATAATAAATGTATCCACGACTGATTCGTTTGGATTACTACAACTTTCTACCTTCTGGAAGAGACGTTATATGATATACCATATTTATGTGGATGGATACTTCAGCATTTTAAATACTTTAATATATAAATACTTATAACCGGTTAGCTTGTTAATTAAATAAGTATTTATATGATAATCCGAATTTTTATGTCAATGACCTTAGCGACTAAACAACAACTGTTCTGAATACATTATGACAAAATTAGATGATCTGACCACACGAGAACCTTGTACGATGTTTACTTGCCGAAATATATGCAATTTAATTCCAATCCAAACCGCCTCACAGCTTCAGGTCGCCATCTTTGAAAGAGTCAGTATTGCAAAGCTTCTAAACGATCTTGTAATGCAAATTTTAGGACTATAATAAAACGAAATATGAATTTTAAAATCATTTGATTTCAATTACTTATGCTTTAGGTCAGCAAATCGTAGCAATTATTTACTCTGTAAATTTAATGTTGCACTTGAAACTGATCCCAATATTTTTGTTCAGGCATTTTTTATTTCCTTCACTTCATTTCATTTTAAGTGTTGATTAAGATTTCCCAATAAATTCGCGGGAAATGAATTTGATGACGTAACCGGAAGCTCACATGCTATTAGAACGTGACCCGGAAAACATGACGATAATAAAAACAGAACATCTGGAACATTATCGGATTATTTTGGCATTTTTTGAAACACCAATGTGCTAAAATACAACTAAAGGTAACACTGATTTAGTTCATAGCTATCGTATCAAGTGTAACGAACAGTTATTGCGAAAGTAGCAGTATTTGCTTCACCTAGTTGGGCTAGACCTGCTTTCAGTTTACAGATATGGTCATATTAAATAATTCATCTTCACAACGATAGTCGATCTAATTACTTATCCCGCGTGATTTTTCTATTAGAAATACTTCTCATATACAGTGCATCTTTGTTTAAAATTGACTGGTCTTCAGGTCTGATCTGACTCCTTCAACTGACCCTGACCACAGGGCCACGTTACTATCGTATCACTACAATGTTTACCTTTTAAATACTTTAATATATAAATACTCATTACCGGTTAGCTTTATTATCAAATAACTATTTATATAATAATCCGAATTTTTATGTTAATGACCGTAGCGACTAAACAACAACTGTTCTGGATACATATTCAAAAAAAAAACACTAGATGATCTGACCATACGGAACAATGTACGATGTTTACTTGCGGAAATATACGCAATTTAATTCCGATCCAAACCGCCACACAGCTTCAGGTCGCCATCTTTGTTAAAATCAAAGCATCTGGGCGTTTGAAAGAGGCAGTACTGCAAAGCTTCTAAACGATCTGGCGAAGCAAATTTTAAAATTATAATAGAAAGGAAATGTGAATTTTAAAACAATTTGATTTCAATTCTTTATGCTTTAGGTTAGCGAATCGTAGCAATTATTTACGATGAAACTTTAATTGTTGCTCTAAATACTGATCACAATATTTTCATTTAGACATTTTTTTTCTTTCACTTCAGTTCCTTTTAAATGGTAATTTAGATTTCCCAATAAATTCGCGGGAAATAAATTTGATGACGTAACCGTAATGCATCAACGGCAGAATCGTCTGGATTACTACAACTTTTACCTTTTAAATACTTTAATATATAAATACTTATTACCGGTTAGCTTGTAATTAAATAAGTATTTATATAATAATCCGAATTTTTATGTTAATGACCGTAGCGACTAAACAACAACTGTTCGGAATACATAATGACAAAATTAGATGATCTGACCATACGGGAACATTGTACGATGTTTACTTGCCGAAATATACGCAATTTAATTCCAATCCAAACCGCCTCGCAGCTTCAGGTCGCCATCTTTGTTAAAATCAAAGCATCTGTGCGTTTGGAAAAGTAAGTACTGCAAAGCTTCTAAATGATCTTGTGATACAAATTTTAAGATTATAATAGAAGCGAAATATGGATTTTAAAATAATTTGATTTAAATTAATTATGCTTTAGGTTAGCAAATAGGAGCAATTATTTACAATGAACTTTAACGTTGTACTCAATACTGATCACGATGCTTATATTTAGACGTTTTCTATTTCTTTCCCTTCATTTCATTTAAAGAATTGTTTTAGATTTCCCAGTTATTTCGCGGGAAATGAATTTGATGACGTAGGAAGCCCACATGCTATAAAATCGGGCATCTATAGTCGATAAGTGGAGGTTTGGAGTGGATAACACTTCGGTCCATTAGCTGTATGACATTTCGTGGCGTCGGTTATTAGAACGTGACCCAGAAAACACGACGATAATAAAAACAGAAGACCATTGAACATTACCGGATTATTTTCGCACTTTTTGAGACACCATTGTGCTAAATTACAATGGAAAGTAACACTGATTTAATTCATAGCTATCGATCGTATCGTAATCTATATGTAGTTGGGCAAGATCTACTTTCGTTTTACAGTTTACGGATATGGTCATATAAATAATTCATCTTCTCAAACATAATCGAATTACTTCACGGGATAGTTCTATCAAGTATATTTGTACTTCTCATGTACAGGGTGCATATTTGTTTAAAATTGACTGGTCTGCAGGTGTGATCTGGCTACTCTCAACAGACCCTGACCCCAGGGTCACGTTAATGTCGTATCCCTTTGTAAACACGTCATAATAAATGTATCCACCACTGATTCGTTTGGATTACTACAAACTTCTACCTTCTGGAAGAGACGTGTATATGATATACCATATTTACGTGGATGGATACTTCAGCATTTTAAATACTTTTATATATAAATACTTATAACCGGTTGGCTTGTAATTAAATAAGTATTTATATAATAATCCGAATTTTATGTTAATGACCGTAGCGACTAAACAACAACTGTTCGGAATACATAATGACAAAATTAGATGATCTGACCATACGGGAACATTGTACGATGTTTACTTGCCGAAATATACGCAATTTAATTCCAATCCAAACCGCCTCGCAGCTTCAGGTCGCCATCTTTGTTAAAATCGAAGCATCTGTGCGTTTGGAAAAGTAAGTACTGCAAAGCTTCTAAATGATCTTGTGATACAAATTTTAAGATTATAATAGAAGCGAAATATGGATTTTAAAATAATTTGATTTAAATTAATTATGCTTTAGGTTAGCAAATAGGAGCAATTATTTACAATGAACTTTAACGTTGTACTCAATACTGATCACGATGCTTATATTTAGACGTTTTCTATTTCTTTCCCTTCATTTCATTTAAAGAATTGTTTTAGATTTCCCAGTTATTTCGCGGGAAATGAATTTGATGACGTAGGAAGCCCACATGCTATAAAATCGGGCATCTATAGTCGATAAGTGGAGGTTTGGAGTGGATAACACTTCGGTCCATTAGCTGTATGACATTTCGTGGCGTCGGTTATTAGAACGCGACCCAGAAAACACGACGATAATAAAAACAGAAGACCATTGAACATTACCGGATTATTTTCGCACTTTTTGAGACACCATTGTGCTAAATTACAATGGAAAGTAACACTGATTTAATTCATAGCTATCGATCGTATCGTAATCTATATGTAGTTGGGCAAGATCTACTTTCGTTTTACAGTTTACGGATATGGTCATATAAATAATTCATCTTCTCAAACATAATCGAATTACTTCACTGGATAGTTCTATCAAGTATATTTGTACTTCTCATGTACAGGGTGCATATTTGTTTAAAATTGACTGGTCTGCAGGTGTGATCTGGCTACTCTCAACAGACCCTGACCCCAGGGTCACGTTACTGTCGTATCCCTTTGTAAACACGTCATAATAAATGTATCCACCACTGATTCGTTTGGATTACTACAAACTTCTACCTTCTGGAAGAGACGTGTATATGATATACCATATTTACGTGGATGGATACTTCAGCATTTTAAATACTTTTATATATAAATACTTATAACCGGTTGGCTTGTAATTAAATAAGTATTTATATAATAATCCGAATTTTATGTTAATGACCGTAGCGACTAAACAACAACTGTTCGGAATACATAATGACAAAATTAGATGATCTGACCATACGGGAACATTGTACGATGTTTACGTGCCGAAATATACGCAATTTAATTCCAATCCAAACCGCCTCGCAGCTTCAGGTCGCCATCTTTGTTAAAATCAAAGCATCTGTGCGTTTGGAAGAGTAAGTACTGCAAAGCTTCTAAATGATCTTGTGATACAAATTTTAAGATTATAATAGAAGCGAAATATGAATTTTAAAATAATTTGATTTAAATTACTGATGCTTTAGGTTAGCAAATAGTAGCAATTATTTACTATGAACTTTAACGTTGTACTCAATACTGATCACGATGCTTTTATTTAGACGTTTTCTATTTCTTTCGCTTCATTTCATTTAAAGAATTGTTTTAGATTTCCCAGTAATTTCGCGGGAAATGAATTTGATGACGTAGGAAGCCCACATGCTATAGAATCAGGCATCTATAGTCGATAAGTGGAGGTTTGGAGTGGATAACACTTCGGTCCATTAGCTGTATGACATTTCGTGGCGTCGGTTATTAGAACGTGACCAAGAAAACACGACGATAATAAAAACAGAAGACCATTGAACATTACCGGATTATTTTCGCAATTTTTGAGACACCATTGTGCTAAATTACAATGGAAAGTAACACTGATTTAATTCATAGCTATCGTATCGTAATCTATATGTAGTTGGGCAAGACCTACTTTCGTTTTACAGTTTACGGATATGGTCATATAAATAATTCATCTTTTCAACCATAGTCGAATTACTTCACTGGATAGTTCTATCAAGTATATTTGTACTTCTCATGTACAGGGTGCATCTTTGTTTAAAATTGACTGGTCTGCAGGTGTGATCTGGCTACTCTCAGCAGACCCTGACCCCAGGGTCACGTTACTATCGTATCCCTTTGTAAACACGTCATAATAAATGTATGCACGACCGATTCGTTTGGATTACTACAACATTCTACCTTCTGGAAGAGACGTGTATATGATATACCATATTTACTTGGATGGATACTTCAGCATCTTAAATACTTTAATATATAAATACTTATAACCGGTAAGCTTGTAATTAAATAAGTATTTATATAATAATCCGAATTTTTATGTTAATGACGGTAGCGACTAAACAACAACTGTTCTGAATACATAATAACAAAATTAGATGATCTGACCATACGGGAACATTGTACGATGTTTACTTGCCGAAATATACCAATTTAATTCCAATCCAAACCGCCTCGCAGCTTCAGGTCGCCATATTTGTTAAAATCAAAGCATCTGTGCGTTTGGAAGAGTAAGTACTGCAAAGCTTCTAAATGATCTTGTGATACAACTTTTAAGATTATAATAGAAACGAAATATGGATTTTAAAATAATTTGATTTAGATTACTTATGCTTTAGGTTAGCAAATAGTAGCAATTATTTACAATGAACTTTAACGTTGTACTCAATACTGATCACGATACTTTTATTTAGACGTTTTCTATTTCTTTCTCTTCATTTCATTTAAAGAATTGTTTTAGATTTCCCAGTAATTTCGCGGGAAATGAATTTGATGACGTAGGAAGCCCACATGCTATAGAATCAGGCATCTATAGTCAATAAGTGGAGGTTTGGAGTGGATAACACTTCGGTCCATTAACTGTATGACATTTCGTGGCGTCGGTTATTAGAACGCGACCCAGAAAACACGACGGTAATAAAAACAGAAGACCATTGAACATTACCGGATTATTTTCGCAATTTTTGAGACACCATTGTGCTAAATTACAATGGAAAGTAACACTGATTTAATTTATAGCTATCGTATCGTAATCTATATGTAGTTGGGCAAGACCTACTTTCGTTTTACAGTTTACGGAAATGGTCATATAAATAATTCATCTTCTCAACCATAGTCGAATTACTTCACGGGATAGTTCTATCAAGTATATTTGTACTTCTCATGTACAGGGTGCATCTTTGTTTAAAATTGACTGGTCTGCAGGTGTGATCTGGCTACTCTCAGCAGACCCTGACCCCGGGGTCACGTTACTATCGTATCCATTTGTAAACACTTCATAATAAATTTTACTACAACTTTCTACCTTCTGGAAGAGACGTGTATATGATATACCATATTTACGTGGATGGATACTTCAGCATTTTAAATACTTTAATATATAAATACTTATAACCGTAAGCTTGTAATAATAATAATAATAATTAAATAAGTATTTATATAATAATCCGAATTTTTATGTTAATGACGGCATATATAAAGTGTTTACATCTATTCTAAATAACAGATTAAATAAGATGGCTGATGAAATAAATCTTATAACTTATGCCCAGGCTGGATTCAGAAAAAAATCATAACCGGGAAAATATTTAAAGTTATTTATAATTTATATGCAAATACCAAATCCTGTATAAAAAATGGAAAGGAGGTATCTGAAATGTTCATTTGTAATATCGGGGTAAAACAAGGGGAACATGTATCACCATTTCTATTTGCCATTTACCTGAATGATCTAGAAGACTTTGGAGAAAAAAGCGTGAATTGTTTACAATTTTATTTTAGAAAATTTAGGTTAAAACATTGGAATTTATATCAAAATGTTTACAAGTGCAATCAATGATTGCGATAGCTCACCGGCGGCAGCAATCACACTATGCATTCCTTTTTTATGTATGTATAAGCATGTCATTTTGAAATTGTATGTCACATAATATCACTCCTAGACCTCTAATGGATGTATAAACCAAATAAGAAGGGTGTGGACTTACAAGCTTTTCAAAACTAACCCCCAAAATCTTTAAAGTGATTTTTTGTGTCAAAAAAAGTAATTCCACTTAATAGTAAAATGCCAAAATGCCATTTTTTTCCTGCATGATTTGCCACAGCATCACTTCTGGACATCTAATGAATGCATAAACCAAATTAGAAGGGTGATAGGTGTATACTTTTGGACTTACAAACTTTCCAAAAACTGACCCCAAAATCTTTAAAGTGGGTTTTGGTGCCAAAAAAGTTAAGTCCACAAAATGACAAAATTCGAAAAAATCTCAATTTTTTTCTGCATGATTTTGCAATAACATCACTGCTAGACCTCTAATGAATATATAAACCAATTTAGAAGGGCATGAAGTGTATACCTTTGGACTTACAAGCTTTCAAAAAACTTACTCCAAAAACTTTAAAGTTTTGGGGTGGGACGCCGACGCCGACGCCGACGCCGGGTTGACAGCATTAGCTCTCGGTTAGTCGTAACCGGTGAGCAAATAATTCTTCATGCAGACGATATAGTAATCATGTCTGAATCGGTCGAATAACTCCAATCAGCCCTGAATACATTTGAATTATATTGTAGTAGATGGAAGCTTGATATAAATACAAATAAAACTAAAATTGTTTTATTTTCAAAAAGAAAGTGTCGAATGAACTTCCATTTTACAATATTCAATGATGTGATAGAGGTTCTAGAATCATTTCCTTTTTTATGATTTCTGATGAATTTTAATGGGAGCTACTACAAAACAAAAATGAAACTGGTGGAACATTCTAAAAAAAACTATGTTTGCTGTATACAAGAAAATAAGACATGTCCCTTTGCCTGTAGACCTACAATTAAAAGTTTTTGATTCCCTCGTATTACCGTTACTTTTGTATTCAGTAGAAGTATGGGGCTTTGCAAATTTAATTGTCGTCGAAAAGCTACATTTACAGTTCTGTAAGCGTATACTGGGTATTAAACTGTACACCAAACTACATGGTATATGGTGAGATCGTGAGATTTCCTTTATATATAGAAGTTAGAATAAGAACTATTATGTTTTGGCATAAATTGATAACTGGTAGTAATCTGTCTAGTGCTATGTATATAACTCAATGTTTAATTTACAGACAAACGGAACTATGGATTTCAAATGTTTAAAGAATGTTCAGAATATATTTATAGAAACAGGTATGAATTTTATCTGGGATAATCACACAATATGTACATTAAATAGAGATTACTTGAAATGGGCGTTGCAAAGAAAGTCACATAAAATGCCTTTCCGGCTTGTTGACTTCCTGTGGTTTTGTACCGAGTGCCGATCCAATGCAGAAAGGAGCATTTCTATTGACAGGACCATAAAAATAAAATGTAAGGAGATATTTAAACTGAACATTACGGATTTGGAAAAGTGCATGGAAAGTGCGAGAGACAGTAAAGACGGAAATGAGTCGGGAAATATCGCAGTAACTACAACAGCAAGGAAGAAGGAACGGAAATGATCCCTCCACACCGTAATGTCCGAGATATCGGAGAAGAAGAACAGAACGAAATATTGTGATTCACGGTATCCTGGACCGAACCGATTAATCCGGGAAAGAAAGGATTTAAAGAAAACACAGGAGTTACTTTCAATATGTAAAGAAGGACTTGCGGCAGAGAAAATTCTTCAGATTGCCAAACTAGGGAAGTACAAAAAACAGGAAGATGATTTTGAAGAGACCTATCTAGCTAATTTACGATCAGAACAATGCCGTTCCGCAATATCACCAATATTCGAAATAAAGTACACTGACAGTCCCAATAACACCGCGCTCATGACCTGCTAGGTTATTGTCATCTATGACAACTGAGGTCACTAAATACGAGTCGTCGAATACCGCCAATTTTCAAATCAATGTTTATCTACTTTTATTTATCATAATATGCGTCACAGTGCGACAATGAAATACTATATTTCGAAAACATCACATAAAACTTCCACTAGTGTGCGACTAAAATCCACATTGTCGCACTTTTTCTAGTGATCTTGAGCTTGAACATCACTGCTATCAGACTGCATCACGTATGCAGTCACAGGAGTTTGGTTTTAGATTTTGAGTTACATATACCATCTATGAATAAACGCAAGACTAAAAACCCAACATTCATTCACTTAACAAAACCTTGAAAATCGAGTTTTTAAAGGTTTTCGAGTTTTGTGGTATTTCACTGTCTCGTTGCCCTGTGTCTCGAGTGACCAAATCACACACATACTATATACTGTAATATTCACACTACTTCACACATTCGTATTTAAAGGAATATGGTTAAGGTTTTATTATTGAGTATTTAAATATTTGTTGTGAATGAGTATTTGATCTTTAAAGAGTCGTACTTTACGTATATCAACGTCGTAATAATCTAAACGTGTCTGGAACTGTATTTTGTGTTGCCGTTTGGACGAAAGTAACTGACTGACCGTTGTTCCACTAATGTGCACACATGTACGATAAGTAGAACAATGTTACAAAGTGATACACGTCACATCATACGTTGCGACCGAAGTTTGGAATCTGAGGGCTTTGCAATGTTCACTTCATTTGCACGAGGTTCCATTCCCTTCATCAGTCCATGCAAGCAACATAATCGACAAGTTGAATCACATAAGCGGTTACAACATTCCTTTATATTTAACACATGCGCATCAAGATCTTTACTCCTGACTATCGGAAAGAATGTTCTATGAGATGTTGAAGAGAGAAAATAGATATCCTATGTTGTAATGGTGCTGCAGGTTGATTGTGGATCATAGAACCTAACAACCAAGGGGTTAGAGCAAATGTAATGGTTTTTCATTTCCAAACCTTTCGGGGTATAATTCTCGGAAAAGGATTATCTGACTAACGTTGTTCTTTCTTTTTATTAGCAAACAAACTTATTATATCCGGTCATTAATACGATAAGGAGATACAGGTCTACTGAATACAGGTCTACTAAATACAGGTCTACTGAAATGAAAATTATATCGGAATATGCATCTCAAAATATGTCGACATCCTTTTAAACATGTATTCATATGAATAATAACTTGGATGTAGGACAAAAGATAATTCAAAACTTACGAATACGGTCTCCTGTGAAGGAGTTTCCTTGTCCCTGTCCACCTTGCTCTGTAATTGATGAATTATAAATGAAATGACTAGTAAAAAAGAACAAATAATGAATATTTGATAGGGGATCTCTATTGTTTTTTCATAATTTAAGAATCATCAATTTTATGTTTTTGTTGTTGTGTAAAACTGATTTTCAAAGGTTACCTGTACAGTGCGAAATGAAAGCAACACGGAACGAAACGAAATCAATCGAAAATCAAACGAACGAAACGAAATCAATTGAAACGAATAAAATGAAAACATTGATTAAAATAAAAATAGAAACATTAGCCTTTACAAAGGCCTAAGTGTCCCGTTTCCATCGGTGTAAAAACAACACACAAGAATAAATCCATCGCAATAGGAAGAAAGAAGCATGGCGAATGCTAGCCCATGTGTATGAGGACATGTTTGTATCTGAACCGAGGTCGTTTTCGGCAAATGATATGTAAATGGGTCAGTATGTCGTGGGGTCCATTTTCAATGCTGAATATGGAACCGGGGTCATTTTAAAAAGAATAACATGGAAATGGGTCAGTATGTCGTGGGTCCATTATCAACGTTGAATTTGGAATCGGATTCATTTTTTTTTTAGATATATGGAAATGGGTCAGTATGTTGTGGGGTACATTTTCAACGTTCAATATGGAACCGGGGTCATTTTCAGCAAATGATATGCAAATCGGTCAGTGTGTCATGAGGTCCATTTTCAATGTTGAATATTGAACCGGGGTCATTTTACAAAATTTAGTATGCAAATGGGTCAGTATGTTGTGGGGTACATTTCCAACGTTGAATATGGAACCGGGGTCATTTAAAAAAATATATATAAATAGTTGGGCTACTGATGCATGGCAATCCTCGCAAGTTAGCCATTCTTCAAAACAAAGCAGAATGCGGATTCGTATATGACATTTTTCCAGCTGCTCATTTACATAGAAAGTTGAGCATCGTATTAGAGATTCACCGTAATATGTTGGTAATTTCTCAGTTTTAATTTCAATTTTCAACAACTATGGCATTGATTCTCACATTATATCATCATTAGGGTACATGTATATATTATATCATTTAACAGCGTTTGGTTTGAATTTTGTCAGATTTCGTATATTACGAAAATATAGTTAATATATAAGTTAATCAAATATACTGAGTCAACCCCTGGTGTACCTTACTTTATTGATATAGCATTACCACGTGACCCAAGGTCACATTGTCTTAGCACCAAAATTTTTTTTTAAAAACCGACTCGATAAGCACTGGAAGATCAGGAACTTTTATATAACTAGTGTGGAATTATATAGATATTCGAACTATTGTCCCTATCTATTGATTGTATTTAATGTTATCACTGCATTTTGGAGTCCGGTACAGATGATCAAAAGATACTGAACTGGTAATAACTTTTAATTAACATATACCTTTTGTAATAACTTGAAATCAATTTAAATTCAAAAGATAAAAAATAATCACACAATGCGATTCCGCACTCAGAATGTCTGAATTTAATTTGATATAGAATAATTGGAAATATTTCATTATATATTTATCAGAACAGAATGTTTTGCACATTGTTTTCTTTGGCACATGTAAGCGAAAGGTTAATATATGTCGGTATGGTATTTGAAGCAAACAATTTGAACATATACTAAATATGTTTATTTATGCAAAAGCAGATGTACAGTTTGGCCCTGTCAAAAGCTTCGGTCTCAATAAAGGGTAGGTCAGACAATGTTATTTGAAATTATAAGCATTTTTGTTTTGTTTTTGTTTGGTTTTAAATATCATTTAATTTTCAAAAAATTGGAAAGAAAACAAATCTATTAAAAATTGATGATGATATGAGGTTAAGCAAATAATTTGAATAGGCTGAAGTTATTCATTTTTTTATGCAGACATATGTTTCAAATATTTCAATGTGCATCAATTGGAATTGCAATAGGAAGGAGTAATGGAAAACACTCTTCCCATGCCGGGCGTCGAACTAGCGACCTTTCGCTCTCGTGGCAAACATCCTTTCACTAGGCTAAAGTAAATTCCCGCTAGTCTGAGCTAGTAAGGTGATCTTATACTCTCTACTCTTACAATATGATCAAGCTCTAGTGATGTGGAAGGACGTGATGAAGTTTCAAGCTCGATGTAGGTTCATCTTAAATAGTTCTACAAAGCTGTATGAAATCTCCGTCATCTTTAAAGAGTCGTACTTAGGTATATCAATGTCGTAATAATCAAAACGTATCTGGAACTATATTTTGTGTTACCTTTTGGACAAAAGTAACTGACTGACTGCTGTTCAACTTCTGTTCCACTACTGTGCACACATGTACGATAAGTAGAACAATGTTACAAAGTGACACACGTCATACCGTTGCGACCGAATTTTGAAATCTGAGGGCTGCGCAGTTCACTTCATTTGCACGAGGTTCACTTCCCTTCATCGGTCCATGCAAGAAACATAAAGGACAAGATAAACCAGATAACCGGTTATAATATTCCTTTATATTCAACACATGCGCAACAAGCTCTTTACTCCTTACTATCGAAAAGAATATTCTAAAGGATTCTGGAAAATTCCGCGAATCTTCAGATAAATACGACCGATTTTCAAAACCTAATTGTAAACGTTCTGTTAAAAATATCGAAAAGCCAAAGATACGATTTTTTTGAGATTTTCGGAGGCAAACGGTTGGCAAAGAGATTGATTGGGGTCTTATTCAGGATCATAGAACGTAACAACCAAGGGGTTAGAGCAAATGTATAGTTTTCATCTCCCAACCTTTCGGGGTAAAATTCTCGGAAAAGGATTATCTTACTAATCTTGTTCTTTCCTTTTATTAGCAAACAAACTTATTATATCCAGTCATTAATATGATAAGGAGATACAGGTCTACTGAATACAGGTCTACTGAATACAGGTCTACTGAATACATGTCTACTGAATACAGGTCTACTGAAATGAAAATTATATCGGAATATGCGTCTCAAAATACGTCGACATCCTTTTAAAGAAGAAGGACAAATGATAATTCAAAACTTACGAGAACTGTTTGGTGGTGGCTGGCTGCCCCCTGTACCTTGCTGTTGATCTGTAAATGATGAATTATAGACTTAATGACGATTCAAAAAGGAGCAAACAATGAATACTTTATAGGGGACCTCTATAGGTTTTTTTTTCATAATATAAGCATCGTCAAATTTATGTTAATTGTTTTGTCGTTTTTGTTTTTATCTCCATTTCATTTGATAGATATAACAAGTATTTGGAGCATCGAAGAGACATTCCACATATAAGAAAATCAAATGTATAAAAGAGGTTAAAATCAGCATAACAATAAATACTTAGATAACCATAAAACATAAGAATAACAACAGAACGATATAACAGGTGAACATAAATACATGGATACCTTATAAAATATTCACATATAATTTTGCATTAGAAGTTGAAGACGTTTTGCAATAAAATATATTAAAAATGAGACTATTCACAAATTCGTACTTATTGAAATAAGGTCACATAACTCCCCGTTATAATCACGTAACTAGATTTGGCGACCTTGACAAATCTTAAAACATCAACAGTCATGATGTCAGACGAAATATCAACTAACTTATGTACATGTATACATTGTATGTAGATTTACTCTGCTTTCAGTAGAGGATATATGTAACAGAGAGCATGATATATTAAATGTATTTCAAGTTCTCTTCAAGGGATCGAACCCGTGATCTCTTGATTACTAGTCGTATTGTCAAACGATCGAGCTAGCTAGAAGATTTATTTAACCTATATTGCTACTAGTATTAACCAGGGCTACATATAGAAAAAAAATGGTAGTGATAGAGCGGTAAATAAGACTCCAAATTATTTTTATGGTTATTTATAATCATATCATTTCAGGAATGTTTCATTTGACATTCTGACTATCATTGTCGTAACCTCGTGGATAGGTGAGATTAACAGGGTCACTTTATTGGACGTCCGTTGATTACTGGAGAAATTGGTCATATTTATAAATTAATTGTGTTTCTAGTACTTAATTCGTAGATCGGCGGTGTTTTAAATGTCCGTCACTTGCACGTCTCTTCATTAACTCAATGTCGATAATTTGCGTGCAATATTACCAGGAATTACTATCCAACATATTTTTAGTCTTGTTTTAGTGATTTGTTTTTACTGCACATTCATGTCACACATATATACAAGCATTTCATTATCAACTGCCTTACACCACACTATCGGTCCAGCAGGTAGGGCTTAAGAATTGTACCTGCTGCCCCCATTGTATGATCGTAAAAGGCGACTAAATTTGGGATCTTATCTTTTCTCCTCTTTCTGAACAACTTTTTTCTTCCTAATGTTTCCCTTGACAATGCCTCACTTTTCGCCTGTAGTTGAGCGTTCGCCGATGTGAGGAAGGCTTTGGGTTCTGTCCCCTAGCCGCTACATACCAGAGTCTTTAAAAATGGAAGTTGCTGCTCCTGCTTAGCGATCAGCATATTAGGAGTGGGACGACTGGTTCGCCCGTTGTCAGTATAATGTGACCGGGTGGGGTGTGCTGCTGGGTGTCTCAGGCGGTATGCTTCAGCGATATAGCACTATAAATTGGCAAAAGTTCTGGCCCATCACAAGGACACTTAACAAGAACATACCGCAGCCTCCCAAAACACACATATGCACTCGCAACACGCATGCATGTCGCACGCACGGGAGGCCGTCCTTGAATGACCTTAGCTGTTAGTAGGACGTTAAACAAAATAAACCAACCAACCAAACACCACACTAACTTTTTATTTCTATCGGAATCTTCGTTGCAGTAGCGAACTAGATTTCACCTCGTATTCATTCATTTCGATCAGATCTTTTTAACACGATTGCTTAACTCTTGTAGAGTTCAATAGTTTAAATTACCTTGGATGGCGTCATCCGTCGTCCATCCTTAACAACTCACATTTTCGACTTCTTCTCCACAACCGTGGAACCAAATTTAATGAAATTTAGCAGGAAGCTTCCATGGCTGGCCAAATGTCAACCACAATTGTAAATAATATGTTCACCAACCCCCAGGGGCCACAGGGGCGTGACTAACATTTCAAAAATCTTCTCAACTCCCAGATATGGTAGAATCAAATACTCCTCACAGGTAGAAAGGTCTTAAGGTGCTTAACCAAAATTGTGAACTTCATGACTCTGAGTCTCATGTTTGCCCCGGAGAAGGGGGTAAAATTTACTAGAGTTTATATAGGAAAATAACATTTTTGACAATCATTTGTTTCATTTCCATTGGAATTCATTCTAATTTGGTTAGGATAATATCAGCATGGGATGATAGTTTCATAGTATGCAAATGTTGGCCCTGACTAACCCCCCAGGGTCAAATTAGCTTAAATTTCAAAAACATCTTCCCAAGGCCCAAATAAGGTAAAATCAAATACTCTTATTAAATGGAAGAGTCTTAATATGCTTTACCAAAATAGTGAATTGCATGACCCTGAGGTATCATATTTATCCCTGGGGAGGGGCTAAACTTTACTGAAGTTTATACAAGGAAATCACATTTTTGAACATCATTTGTTTCATTTTTATTTGAATTAGCAGTTTTTGAAGGCAATTTGCTGTATGTACTTTTTGGCCGAACTGACCCCCAAGGGCTGATGGGAGTGGTAAAAAAGGGTCAAGTCACATTTACAAAAATATTGCAATGCTCAGATGAACGTTAAGGCCCATGGGCCTCTTGCTGTTATGTTTTTTTTCGGGTAAGACATTCAGTTCTTAATACATGGAATAGGGTTTTAATCAGAAATGTACACCTAAGGTTAAAATAAAAGTTACTGACAAGTGGAATGATATTATCCAAACCTCATCAGGACAAACCAGTGAGCAGTGTCAAGCTGGAACACAGTGTGCGCTCAGGTAGAGTTTGAACTGTTCATCGGAACATACTGTTACAATTGCACGAAATGAGGCGGAGCCACATGAATCAATTGTACGATCTTTGAACGATAGCATGTCTGATTCAAGTTCGAACGCGAGGGTGGAGTAAGTGTCATCTTACGTACCTAGGGCCACTCGACAAGGTATCAGGGTATCTATAAATTGGTCTGACAATCTACATATCAGTGTAGAGAACAGCGATTCTCAAAATCTTTCTATAGTCGATATAGTGACAAAGTAGGGACTAGACACAGGGATAAAACGGACTGGTTTGAGGATATACAGGCAAGTCCTGTAGTAAACGAATTTGTAGTAAGGGAACAAAGCCCAAACACTCTAAAAGATTGCGTTAACCTCAAGATCGGTTTAGGGAATCGCATATGGGCGAAGTTGTTGAAGAGGACAGGGTTTTATGATGAAAATGTATGAGCAATTTTCTAATTTCAGTAGTTTGTTTCATTAAATGAAATATTTTGAATGATTTGGTTTCAGACTGGAGATTAGGAGAAAAACTCTGATACAAGTTCTTCTCAACCTTATTGTTTTTCCCCCAAAACCATTATTTGATAATTATTTATGTACTTATAGTACAGTTGTAATGCAATTTTATTTGCTAATCAAACTGATACAAATTTGTTAAAAACTAGTTGGAAATTATTGAATTTTGTTGTTGATATTCTTGTTTTCTTGTACTGAGAAATTACGAACTAAGAATGTCGGGACGACATTTTTAAACAAGGGAATAAGTATTTGCTAAACTCATACATGAAAATTATATGAATCTATTGTGATTGATATGTTGACCTCTAATATTCTATAAATACTTTAATTATATCGGAGATATTCAAAAAGTAACAGTATAGTAATAATGATATCATTAGGAATAGTCATAAAGGTATATTTGAGTATGAATTGGTAATATTTAAGTTGGTTTACTAAACGCAAACGTAAGTCTGATGTTAACTGTAAATCAAAATTTGATATTGGATCCAAAATATTCTATCAAAGTGATGAAAACACAACAACTTTCTTTTGTATTTTATATTAAGAAAAATATAAACTGTTGGAAGTTAAGTTTTTGAAATATTAAAAACACTTCGAGTACAAGATAGTTCCAATCCATTTTTAGAGACCACAAACAACTTGCCAAAAATATTGTTTTTGTTCCCAACTTCTATTTCTTACGTGGTTTGTTAAAAGTCTTTAAATCAAATTAATGCTATCATACATTTTCAATGAAAAAAAATAACTTGAAGTGCCAGATCTATTCAGCTATTTTATATAAGGTTTTCGAATAAAAAAATCATTAACCCTAATTAAAAATCAATTATATTAGATGCGTTGTTAGGAAGCCAATTAAAAATGAACCAAAAAATAATGAGATGATCTATACAAAGATAAAACAGTAATACCTATCTTATTGTTATACATATAGTCTAAATATATATACATTTATCTATACAAAATATGTTCTATTTGCGCGTTACTGTTTACAGAAAATATCCTCTGTCTACCTGTGAAACCTATTTCTAGGTATTCATGTATATACATAAAGTTATTGGGTCTTATTCAGGATCATAGAACGTAACAACCAAGGGGTTAGAGCAAATGTAATGGGTTTTCATCTCCCAACCTTTCGGGGTAAAATTCTCGGAAAAGGATTATCTGACTAACCTTTTTTTATTAGCAAACAAACTTACTATATCCGGTCATTAATATGATAAGGAAATACGGGTCTACTGAACACAGGTCTACTGAATACAGGTCTACTGAACACAGGTCTACTGAATACAGGTCTACTGAATACAGGTCTACTGAAATGAAAATTATATCAGAATATGCGTCTCAAAATATGTCGACATCCTTTTAAACATGTATTCATATGGATGATATCTTGGAAGTAGGACAAATGATAATTCAAAACTTACGAGAACTGTTTGGTGGTGGCTGGCCGCCCCCTGCACCTTGCTGTTGATCTGTAATTGATGAATTATAGACATATAATGACGAGTAAAAAAGGAGCAAACAATGAATACTTTATAGGGGACCTCTATATATTTTTTCATAATATAAGCATCGTCAAATTTATGTTAATTGTTTTGTCGTTTTTTGTTTTTATCTCCATTTCATTTGATAGATATAACAAGTATTTGAAGCATCGAAAGATATTCCACATATAAGAAAACCAAATGTATAAAAGAGGTTAAAATCAGCATAACAATACATACTTAGATGACCATAAAACATAAGAATAACAACAGTACGATATAACAGATGAACATAAATACATGGATACCTTATAAAATATTCACATATAATTTTGCATTAGAAGTTGAAGACGTTTTGAAATAAAATTTATTAAAAATGAGATTTTTCACAAATTCTTATTTATTGAAATAAGGTCACATAACTCCCCGTTATAATCACATAACTAGATTTGGCGACCTTGACACATTTTAAAACATCAACAGACAAGATGTCAGACGAAATATCAACTAACTTAGGTATACATTGTATGTAGATTTACTCTGCTTTCAGCAGAGGATATATGTAACAAACCGCAGGATATATTAAATTTATTTCAAGTTCTCTTCAAGGGATCGGATCCGGGATCTCTTGATTACTAGTCGTATTCTCAAACGATCGAGCTAAATAGTAGATTTATTTAGCCTATATTGCTACTAGTATTAACCAGGGCTACATATAGAAAAAAAATGGTAGTGATAGAGCGGTAAATAAGACTCCAAATTATTTTTATGGTTATTTATAATCATATCATTTTCAGGAATGTTTCATTTGACATTCTGACTATCATTGTCGTAACCTCGTGGGTAGGTGGGATTAACAGGGTTAATTTATTGGACGTCCGTTGATTACTGGAGAAATTGGTCATATTTATAAATTAATTGTGTTTCTAGTACTTAATTCGTAGATCGGCGGTGTTTTAAATGTCCGTCACTTGCATGTTTCTTCATTAACTCAATGTCGATAATTTTCCTGCAAAATTTCCGAGAATTACTATCCAACATATCTTTAGTCTTGTTTTAGTGATTTGTTTTTACTGCACATTCAGGTCACACATATATACAAGCATTTCATTATCAACTGCCTTACACCACACTAACTGCCCAGCAGGTAGGGCGTAAGAATTGTACCTGCTGCCCCCATTGCAGGATCGTAAGAGGGGAGTTAATTTGGGATCTTATATTTTCTCCTCTTTCTGAACCACTTTCTTCTTCCTAATGTCTCCCTTGACAATGCCTCACTTATCGCCTTTAGTTGAGCGTTCGCCGCTGTGAGGAAGGCTTTGGGTTCTGTCTCCTAGCCGAGACATACCAGAGTCTTTAAAAATGGAAGTTGCTGCTCCTGCTCAGCGCTCAGCATATTAGGAGTGGGACGACTGGTTCGCCCGTTGTCAGTATAATGTGACCGGGTGGGGTGTGCTGCTGGGTGTCTCAGGCGGTATGCTTCAGTGATATAGCACTATAAATCGGCAGAAGTTCCGGCCCATCACAAGGAGACTTAACAAGAACATACCGCAGCCTCCCAAAACACACATATGCACTTGCAACACGCATGCATGTCGCACGCACGGGAGGCCGTCCTTGAATGACCTTAGCTGTTAGTAGGACGTTAAACAAAATAAACCAACCAACCAAACACCACACTAACTTTTTATTTCTATCGGAATCTTCGTTGCAGTAGCGAACTAGGTTTCACCTCGTATTCATTCATTTCGATCAGATCTTTTTAACACGATTGCTTAACTCTTGTAGAGTTCAATAGTTTAAATTACCTTGGATGGCGTCATCCGTCGTCCATCCTTAACAACTCACATTTTCGACTTCTTCTCCACAACCGTGGAACCAAATTTAATGAAATTTAGCAGGAAGCTTCCATGGCTGGCCAAATGTCAACCACAATTGTAAATAATATGTTCACCAACCCCCAGGGGCCACAGGGGCGTGACTAACATTTCAAACATCTTCTCAACTCCCAGATATGGTAGAATCAAATACTCCTCACAGGTAGAAAGGTCTTAAGGTGCTTAACCAAAATTGTGAACTTAATGACCCTGGGTCTCATGTTTGCCCCTGAGGAGGGGGTAAAATTTACTAGAGTTTATATAGGAAAATAATATTTTTGACTATCATTTGTTTCATTTCCATTAGAATTCATTCTAATTTGGTTAAGATAATATCAGCATGGGATGATAGTTTCATAGTATGCACATGTTGGCCCCAGGGGCTGATGGGCGGGGCTAAAAAGGGTCAAATTAGCTTAGATTTCGAAAACATCTTCCCATGGCCCAAATAATGTGAAATCAAATACTCTTCTTAAATGGAAGAGTCTTAATATGCTTTACCAAAATAGTGAATTGCATGACCCTGAGGTATCCTGTTTATCCCTGGGGAGGGGCTAAACTTTACTGAAGTTTATACAAGGAAATCACATTTTTTAACATCATTTGTTTCATTTTTATTGGAATTAGCAGTTTTTGAAGGCAATTTGCTGGTATGCACTTTTTGGCCGAACTGACCCCCAAGGGCTGATGGGAGTGGTAAAAATGGGTCAGTCACATTTACAAAAGTATTGCAATGCTCAGATGAACGTTAAGGCCCATGGGCCTCTTGCTGTTATGTTTTTTTTTCGGGTAAGACATTCAGTTCTCAATACATGGAATAGGGTTTTAATCCGAAATGTAAACCTAAGGTTAAAATAAAAGTTACTGACAAGTGGAATGATATTATCCAAACCTCATAAGGACAAACCAGTGTGCAGTGTCAAGCTGAAACAGTTTGTGCTCAGGTAGAGTTTGAACTGTTTATCGGAACATACTGTTACAATTGCACGAAATGAGGCGGAGCCACATGAATCAATTGTACGATATTTGAACGATAGCATGTCTGATTCAAGTTCGAACTCGAGGATGGAGTAAGTGTCATCTTACGTACCTAGGGCCACTCGACAAGGTATCAGGGTATCTATAAATTGGTCTGACAATCTACATATCAGTGTAGAGAACAGTGATTCTCAAAATCTTTCTATAGTCGATATAGTGACAAAGTAGGGACTAGACACAGGGATAAAACGGACTGGTTTGAGGATATACAGGCAAATCCTGTAGGAAACGAATTTGTAGTAGGGGAACAAAGCCCAAGGCACTCTAAAAGATTGCGTAAACCTCAAGATCGGTTAAGGGAATCGCATATGGGCCAAGTTGTTGAAGAGGACTGGGTTTTATGATAAAAATGTATGAGCAATTTTCTAATTTCAGTAGCTTGTTTTATTAAATGAAATATTTTGAATGATTTGGTTTCAGACTGGAGATTAGGAGAAAAATTTTGATACACGTTCTTCTCAACCTTATTGTTTTCCCCCAAAACCATTATTTGATGATTATTTATGTACTTATAGTAATGCAATTTTATTTGCTAATCAAACTGATACAAATTTGTTAAAAACGAGTTGAAAATTATTGAATTTTTGTTGTTGATATTCTTGTTTTCTTGTACTGAGAAATTACGAACTAAGAATGTCGGGACGACATTTTTAAACAAGGGAATAAGTATTTACTAAACTCATACATGAAAATTTTATGAATCTATTGTGATTTATATGTTGACCTCTAATACTCTATACATACTTCAATTATATCGGAGATATTCAAAAAGTAACAGTATAGTAATAATGATATCATTAGGAATAGTCATAAAGGTATATTTGAGCATGAATTAGTAATATTAAAGTTGGTTTACTAAACGGAAACGTAAGTCTTATGTTAACTGTCAATCAAAATTTGATATTGGATCCAGAATATTCTATCAAAGTGACGAAAACACAACAACTTTCTTTTGTATTTTATATTAAGAAAAATATAAACTGTTGGAAGTTAAGTTTTTGAAATATTAAAAACATTTCGAGTACAAGATAGTTCCAATCCATTTTCAGAGACCACAAACAACTTGCCAAAAATATTGTTTTTTTTCCCCAACTTCTATTTCTTACGTGGTGTGTTAAAAGTCTTTCAAAAATCAAATCAATGCTATCATACATTTTCAATGAAAAAAAAAAATTACTTGAAGTGCCAGATCTATTCAGCTATTTTATATAACGTTTTCGAATAAAACAATCATTAACCCTAATTAAAAATCAATATTATTATATTAGATGCATTTTTAGTAAGCCAATTAAAAATGAACCAAAAAATAATAAGATGATCTATACAAAGATAAAACAGTAATACCTATCTTAGTGTTATATATATAGTCTAAATATACAACACTTATCTATACACAATATATTCTATTTGCGCGTTACTGTTTACAGAAAATATCCTCTGTCTACTGTGAAGCCTATTTCTAGGTATTCATGTATATACATCAAGTTAAATCCTCGCAAGGTGCTCGTTACATTCTACATACCAAACTGGTTGTCGGCGTCGGCTGGTTTGAAGCGCGACGCGCATGAGTGGCGCGAGCTTATGAATATTCCACAAAATATAATGAGTTCGGTTTCCGTGTACAGCATTAACTCCCATGCGTTGCGTCTATGTCTATCTGTAACCTGTTAAAGGGCCTATAGTATTATACAATATGGCTTTAGCATTCACAGGGGTTTTATTTCCCAGTACGACGATCCTGAACAATAAAACGATAGGGGCAAGCAATGGGTTGTTGTTTTTTTCAAATTATCAAAATCTGTTTTTATTTCCATTTATTTGCTGCTATCACGATTATACATCTGCATATTTGTTACGCTTTTATAATAATACTTATCAACGATATCATGATCTGAATTTAGCGGTCATAGAGCTGCGAGTTGTAACAGGAATAGCTAACGGGACCGGCTACTTCCTCCTTACTAGATAACCTGCTGGTACCACGCATTTTTGGGTTACAAATTCTAAATGCATTTTCCAAAATTCGATGTGCACCAAGTCGCACGAATTGTTATAACTTGTCAAATGCACAAAATTCTACGTGTTATAGTTTTGTTGGGAAAGTTGCACAAAATACTCAGTATTTGTGAGTTGTTTTTAATAGCAAACACACAGTTATAACATCAGGCTTTAACTTTATAGGAAACACTTACTGCTCATAATCGTTTGAGGTTACGTTTTTCTTGCTTTGTTTTTCTTTTCACTATATCTCTCAAATCTTCAAACAAGTGACTTTTGTGTGACCGCTAGGGTGTACACAAACTCCACAACGCGAGAGTTTAGTTCCAGAATTCTCTAGAAGCCTACAATTGCAATCAAATAATAAAAAGTCCTTTAGACAGGATAATTGTAGGATATTAGCAGACAAAGTAACTGTTATATCAGAATTATAATATAAACTATGTAAATTATTAAACTACTATATAATACTCCGACAAATATACAAAAATATAGATTGTTAGACTGCCTTACCAAGTTCCAGGGTTCCTGTTCAGCAGTGCGAGTGGTTGAGGTGTGCCTGTGCATGCGCCTAAACGATTTATCGAGATACATGCGCAGTCACGGGTGTTCGATGCTCACACATTCAATATTTCTAGGTTAGGTTTTATGCACACGAACTTAGGTAAGCGTTAATTTCCTTATTATGTGTGCGTTTTATGCATCACTAACCTCTACACAATGTATGTGACGTTAGACATGAAAAACTTTGCATCTAACGACAGCCATTTCGAATCTGCCACTAAGGTGACATCACCATGTACACTTGGAAAGACTTGGCTTGGATAATGTACCGAGAAATACATAAGGTAATGAAGGTGTAGAGATATAACTCAATAATTGGTTATGTATGCTGACGACACTGTTCTGTTCTCCGAGTCCGAGGAAGGATTACGAACTATGTTAAACAAACAAAAAATGTTGTATTTCGCAATGCTTGCAATTTGCCAAATATCAATAGATTGATTTTGTCTGTTGATGTTTTAAGATGTGTCACTTGCCTTTATTCATGTTGAAAGCTTAATATCTGTGATTATACTGCCTGATAAATATTCTATGATATTTTTAATGATGTCTTTCTTATTATTCATTTCATCATTGTTTAAACTGTGAGGAACATTGGAGACCCTGAGGCCCTATATCTGGGATATTAACATTTTATTTTTAAGATAAAAAAAGCAGAAGCCTTCCACCGTGGAGGCAAGCTTCAAGTCCAGCCGGCGAAATTTTTAATTATTACCTTCCTTTATTTTTTTTTTAGATTTTTTAATGAATATATTTATTATATACCTATCTATATTTTAGAAGGGGTATATATATTCACCCACACATGTGTCTATAGTTGTTGTAATTGAGATTTGCTCGGGATGTAAATGGTTTTTAAACACAAACACCAGTAATGCTAAGCTCTACAGTATGCGAACATATACACATATGAAATAGTCATAGTAATTGTTCAAATTACAACTGAATTTTCTAATTGTTATAATCAATTAAATATATTGAAACATTGGAAGGTAAATTCAATTGCACTAATGTTTTTGAAAAAATGAATATTATATTTGATGATCATGATAACATGTACTTTGTCGGTTACAACAGCTGTTCATGTAACGGTTAAAATCTATATTATAAAGCCAGTTTTATTAGTTGTGGATATACCGAAGTAACGTGTGCCAAAGTAATGTGTACTATGTCAGTAACGATGATGATCAATAAATCTTCAACAGCTTTAACTTATTATTTGTCATTACTCTTTCGGATTCCTGTTCATGCAATTTTGGACTAAATCATGTTCCTTTGATCTTTGATCTTTTATAAAGCCGGATTTCTTTTTATACACTGATATATCACGGTCTCTCCCGGTAAAGCGTGCAGGCAAGTGATCATTTTAATGTTAGGAGAGAGTGAATGAAAATCTTGGATGGCCATTCATACATGTGTTCAACTTGAATTTTAGGTTACTTGGGGGAATGTGATTTTAACTATTCCGAGATGTTTCCATCAAACTAAGTAACATATTCCAATTTGGTTTTTCTCATCCTCTAGGGTATCTAAGACACCTAGGATACTTCCAATGAACATTTCGGCGGAGCAATTACCGTAAGGATGTTTAGGAGTAGTCTGGTCTTATTAACCCCTGCTAGCTTAAAGTGTTCTGTTTTAACTTTGGACTCAAAGTTAAGACCCTTTATTACTATTCAATCTTCCAGGAAAGCTGTAAAATACAGTTATAGTACAGCTATAGTGTGAACTTTCTGATTGCGACAAGTTACGACTAAAGCATACCTTGTAAAGTGATCAATTATGACTAACAAAATCTCATAGCCACTTTGAACTTGCCAACCCCGATGAAGTCTACAGAAAAAACTCCATTTGTCTAGACTTCTCAATAGGAACCAAATCAACAACAGCCTTTACTGGTGTCTTACGGAGAACACACAGCGCTCGCAACCTTTCCTGTCTTCTTCTGTGTCATTACCTTACCCTGATGACTTGCATCATTCTGAGCATATAGGGATTCACTTTTAAGTGTTTTCACCCTGGAAAGAATACCGGTTCTCAAAGAGCTCTGAAACTTGATAATTCTTCTACTTATTTCTGCCAATCATTGGTACCTAGTGTTTCAGATAAAACTGCACACCCACTGGCAACACCAGGCACAGGGTCGGCCGCTTTACGATCAATGAATATGGCTACAGTAACAGCAGATTTGCAAACAGCCTTGACAACCTCCGAATTCATTTTTGAGAAAATATCTGCATTATGCAGTCAAATTGAGCGATTGAAATCGCAGTTGTTTTATATGGCAAATCTATACAAATCCTTCACCTGAAGGTGGTTCACTGTTATCAAGGATACACATCTCAGTTCAAAATAATCATTCTGAATTGATGTCTTCATAGGTTTGATCGTTTAAATGTGTTGTTTTGTTGTTAGAAATAAAAATACTACCGTGGTAAAATGCTTTCACTTTCTATTTTCGGAACTTTCTAGACGGTGACGTCACAGCCATAACTGTCAAGAGTGTTACAGAGGTTATTTTTGTGAATTACAATAGCTTTAAGTAGTTTTTATTGTAAACTCGAATCATGTCAGTTCAAAATAATCATTCTGAATTGATGTATTCATCTCAACAGTGAAATAAAGGTGTTGTTTTGTTGCTAGAAATAAAAATACTACCATGGTAAAATGGTTTCACTTTCTATTCCCGGAACATTTTAGACTGTGACGTCACAGTCATAACTGTCTTGAGTTGTACGTAGGTCATTTCTTTTCATGATTTTGTCATTATTTGTAATTTTTTGTCATGATTTTGTCATTATTTTTCTGAGAGGACAGACATTCTTCAATTACAGTTATCTTGGAGATTCTGTAATGAACACCAAACATTGAAACCAATACACCTGAAGTCAAAATGAGCGATTGAAAGGTCTTAATATGCTTTACCAAAATAGTGAATTGCATGACCCTGAGGTATCATGTTTATCCCTGGGGAGGGGCTAAACTTTACTGAAGTTTATACAAGGAAATCACATTTTGGAACATCATTTGTTTCATTTTTATTGGAATTAGCAGTTTTTGAAGGCAATTTGCTGGTATGCACTTTTTGGCCGAACTGACCCCCAAGGGCTGATGGGAGTGGTAAAAAAGGGTCAGTCACATTTACAAAAATATTACAATGCTCAGATGAACGTTAAGGCCCATGGGCCTCTTGCTGTTATGTTTTTTTTTTTCGGGTAAGACATTCAGTTTTCAATACATGGAATAGGGTTTTAATCAGAAATGTAAACCTAAGGTTAAAATAAAAGTTACTGACAAGTGGAATGATATTATCCAAACCTCATAAGGACAAACCAGTGTGCAGTGTCAAGCTGAAACAGTGTGCGCTCAGGTAGAGTTTGAACTGTTTATCGGAACATACTGTTACAACTGCACGAAATGAGGCGGAGCCACATGAATCAATTGTACGATCTTTGAACGATAGCATGTCTGATTCAAGTTCGAACTCGAGGGTGGAGTAAGTGTCATCTTACGTACCTAGGGCCACTCGACAAGGTATCAGGATATCTATAAATTGGTCTGACAATCTACATATCAGTGTAGAGAACAGTGATTCTCAAAATCTTTCTATAGTCGATATAGTGACAAAGTAGGGACAAGACACAGGGATAAAACGGACTGGTTTGAGGATATACAGGCAAGTCCTGTAGGAAACGAATTTGTAGTAAGGGAACAAAGCCCAAGGCACTCTAAAAGATTGCGTAAACCTCAAGATCGGTTTAGGGAATGGTATATGGGCCAAGTTGTTGAAGAGGACTGGGTTTTATGATAAAAATGTATGAGCAATTTTCTAATTTCAGTAGCTTGTTTTATTAAATGAAATATTTTGAATGATTTGGTTTCAGACTGGAGATTAGGAGAAAAATTCTGATACACGTTCTTCTCAACCTTATTGTTTTTCCCCAAAACCATTATTTGATGATTATTTATGTACTTATAGTAATGCAATTTTATTTGCTAATCAAACTGATACAAATTTGTTAAAAACGAGTTGAAAATTATTGAATTTTTGTTGTTGATATTCTTGTTTTCTTGTACTGAGAAATTACGAACTAAGAATGTCGGGACGACATTTTTAAACAAGGGAATAAGTATTTACTAAACTCATTCATGAAAATTATATGAATCTATTGTGATTTATATGTTGACCTCTAATACTCTATACATACTTCAATTATATCGGAGATATTCAAAAAGTAACAGTATAGTAATAATGATATCATTAGGAATAGTCATAAAGGTATATTTGAGTATGAATTAGTAATACAGTAAAACTAGGATAAGTTGAAGTCGACGGGACCAAGCAAAATATTCGACTTATCCGTGTTTGAATACGGTGACAAAATACCCGACTATCATCGGTTGTATTCAGAACAAGTGCTTGCATGATAACAAAGTCGAAAATAAGCAATTAATAATAACAAAGAAATGAATTAATGGTACATGATAACAATTATTCCTTTATCTAATAAACAATATTGTGCACGGTTATAATTACAGATCAAAACAAAGTTCATGCGTAAAATCATCTTTGACATAGACACACGATCGATTTACACACGGAAGTCGTACAATGACAACATAATATTCTATGAAAACGTTACATACATTATAAGAATATAAATGTATATCTTGTACTCATATTATTATCTTAAAATCCATTTACATGTATATTGTTCTACAATTCAACAATATTAAACAATTAACAGTCCGGGAAAATTGATCGACCGTACACATGCTGATTTTGTATCAAAGGTGAAGGCCGCGGTCAGTGTTTATCGGCTGCATAGCATTGCCACGATCTTTTGAACATAGTAAAAACATCCCGCATATCATTGTTACTATTGGATCGTCGTATTCAGAAGTTAGGCATATAAATATATCAATGACAGACAGGTATTTTTTCTTTGTATTTTTCGATGGAAGATATGTAGTTTATCGTTTATTTTTTCCTTATTTTGTTCGGCGGTCATGTGTATCAAAACAGTAAACAGAACACATATTGGTTTGTAGACTAAAACGTGCACATTTTATTCTTAGTTATGTATACCTGAACGTTTTACGTCACCTGTGCACCTGTATAAACAATGGGATGGTGTGGGACCGACAGCCGGAAACTAACAATAGGCTCTGGTAACACCGTTACGGGTGATCGGTTACACTCGGTCAATCAGACGAGGCCAGCAAATTTTACCTGAGACAGTATGACGCCTTGATGTTCGATACAAAAATGGAAATGGTATAGTTTAGAAGGAAGGGACCACAAAATATATTCAAACAACCGCAGTATTCGATTCAACAGTGTTCGAATCATCCGTGCTTAATTTACTAAGATAAAGAAGGGAAAAAATCGGGACCGAACGAAATGTTCGACTCATCCGATGTATTCGATTCAACCGTGTTCGACACAAGTGAGTTTTACTGTATTTAAGTTGGTTTACTAAACGGAAACGTAAGTCTGATGTTAACTGTAAATCAAAATTTGATATTGGATCCAGAATATTCTATCAAAGTGATGAAAACACAACAACTTTCTTTTGTATTTTATATTAAGAAAAATATAAACTGTTGGAAGTTAAGTTTTTGAAATATTAAAAACACTTCGAGTACAAGATAGTTCCAATCCATTTTCAGAGACCACGAACAACTTGCCAAATAAATTTTTGTTTGTTCCCAATTTCTATTTCTTATGTTGTTTGTTAAAAGTCTTTATATCAAATTAATGCTATCATACATTTTCAATGAAAAAAAATAACTTGAAGTGCCAGATCTATTCAGCTATTTTATATAAGGTTTTCGAATAAAAACAATCTTTAACCCTAATTAAAAATCAATTATATTAGATGCATTGTTAGTAAGCCAATTAAAAATGAACCAAATAAATAAGATGATCTATACAAAGATAAAACAGTAATACCTAACTTATTGTTATATATATAGTCTAAATATATATACATTTATCTATACACAATATGTTCTATTTGCGCGTTACTGTTTACAGAAAATATCCTCTGTCTACCTGTGAAGCCTATTTCTAGGTATTCATGAGTTCGGTTTCCGTGTACAGCATTAACTCCCATGCGTTGCGTCTATGTCTATCCGTAACCTGTTAAAGGGCCTATAGTAGTATACAATATGGCTTTGGCATTCACATGGGTTTTATTTCCCAGTACGACGATCCTGAACAATAAAACGATAGGGGCAAGCAATGGGTTGTTGTTTCTTTCAAATGATCACAGTCTGTTTTTATTTCCATTTATTATTATTATACAGATTATACATCTGTATATTTGTTACGCTTTTATAATAATACTAATCGACGATATCATGATCTGAATTTAGCGGTCATAGAGCTGCGAGTTGTAACAGGAATAGCTAACGGGACCGGCTACTTCCTCCTTACTAGATAACCTGCTGGTACCACGCATTTTTGGGTTACAAATTCTAAATGCATTTTCCAAAATTCGATGTGCACCAAGTCGCACGAATTGTTATAACTTGTCAAATGCACAAAATTCTACGTGTTATAGTTTTGCTGGGAAAGTTGCACAAAATACTCGGTATTTGTGAGTTGTTTTTAATAGCAAACACACAGTTATAACATCAGGCTTTAACTTGATAGGAAACACTTACTGCTCATAATCGTTTGAGGTTGCGTTTTTCTTGCTTTGTTTTTCTTTTCACTATATCTCTCAAATCTTCAAACAAGTGACTTTTGTGTGACCGCTAGGGTGTACACAAACTCCGCAATGCAAGAGTTTAGTTCCAGAAATCTCTAGAAGCCTACAATTACAATCAAATAATAAAAAGTCCTTTAGACAGGATAATTGTAGGATATTAGCAGACAAAGTTACTGTTATATCAGAATTATAATATAAACTATGTAAATTATTAAACTACTATATAATACTCCGACATATATACAAAACTAAAGATTGTTAGACTGCCTTACCAAATTCCAGGGTTCCCGTTCAGCAGTGCGAGTGGTTGAGGTGTGGCTGCGCATGCGCCTAAACGATTTATCGAGATACATGCGCAGTCACGAGTGTTCGATGCTCACACATTCGATATTTCTAGGTTAGGTTTTATGCACACGAACTTAGGTAAGCGTTAATTTCCTTATTATGTGTGCGTTTTATGCATCACTAACCTCTTCACAATGTATGTGACGTTAGACATGAAAAACTTTGCATCTAACGACAGCCAATTCGAATCTCCCACTAAGGTGACATCACCATGTACACTTGGAAAGGCTTGGCCCGGATAATGTACCGAAAAATACTTAAGGTAATGAAGGTGTAGAGATATAGCACAATAATTGGTTATGTATGCTGACGAAACTGTTCTGTTCTCCGAGTCCAAGGAAGGATTACAAACTATGTTAAACAAACAAAAAATGTTGTATTTCGCAATGCTTGCAATTTGCCCAATACCACTAGATTGATCTTGTCTGTTGATGTTTTAAGATGTGTCAAGGTCGCTCAAAGTTGCGATTTTAAAATTTACTGAGGAAAAATGTATTACTTATATTTTCACATATCATCGCAATCGGGATAACATGAAGCTTTTTAAGAAACTGTGAGGATGCAATACGTGTTTACGTCACTTGCTTTTCTTTATGTTGAAAGCTTAGTATCTGTGATTATACTGCCTGATAAATATTCTATGATATTTTTAATGATGTCTTTCTTATTATGCATTTCATCTTTGTTTAAACTGTGAGGAACATTGGAGACCCTGAGGCCCTATATCTGGGATATTAACATTTTATTTTTAAGATAAAAAAAGCAGAAGCCTTCCACCGTGGAGGCGGGCTTCCATTCCAGCCGGCGAAATTTTTAATTATTACCCTTTTTTAGATTTTTTAATGAATATTTTTATTATATACCTATCTTTATTTTAGAAGGGGTATATATATTCACCAACATATGTGTCTATAGTTGTTGAAATTGATATTTGCTCGGAATGTAAATGGTTTTTAAACACAAACACCAGTAATGCTAAGCTCTACAGTATGCTAACGATATATTTAGTATTATCTTTTCGTAACTCATTTGCAAATATAGTGATTTGAGAGAAAAAGACTCTTTCATTATTTGCGTTTGTAGGATAAGGATATTCAACATTTTGTGACCCCTCGGGAGGAATTTCCCTATCCTACATATACACATATGAAATATATTGAAACATTGGAAGGTAAATTCAATTGCACTAATGTTTTTGAAAAAAAAGAATATTATATTTGATGATCATGATAACATGTACTTTGTCGGTTACAACAGCTGTTCATGTAACGGTTAAAATCTCTATTATAAAGCCAGTTTTATTAGTTGTGGATATACCGAAGTAACGTGTGCCAGTCAGTAACGATGATGATCAATAAATCTTCAACAGGTTTAACTTATTTTTTGTCATTACTATTTCGGATTCCTGTTCATGCAATTTTGGACTAAAATGTTCCTTTGATCTTTGATCTTTTATAAAGCCGGAGTTATTTTTATACACTGATATATCACGGTCTCTCCCGGTAAAGCGTGCAGGCAAGTGATCATTTTAATGTTAGGAGAGAGTGAATGAAAATCTTGGATGGCCTTTCATACATGTGTCCAACTTGAATTTTAGGTTATTTGGGAGAATGTGATTTTAACTATTCCGAGAGGTTTCCATCAAACTAAGTAACATATTCCAATCTGGTTTTTCTCATCCTCTAGGGTATCTAAGGCACCTAGGATAGCTCCATTGAACATTTCGGCGGAGCAATTACCGTAAGGATGGTTAGGAGTAGTCTGGTCTTATTAACCCCTGCTAGCTTAAAGTGTTCTGTTTTAACTTTGGACTCAAAGTTAAGACCCTTTATTACTATTCAATCTTCCAGTAAAGCTGTAAAATACAGCTATAGTACAGCTATAACTTTCTGATTGCGACAAGGTACGACTAAAGCATACCTTGTAAAGTGATCAATTATGACTACCACAACCTCATAGCCACTTTGAACTTGCGTTCAACCCCGATGAAGTCTACAGAAAAAAACTCCATTTGTCTAGACTTCTCAATAGGAACCAAATCAACAACAGCCTTTACTGGTGTCTTACGGAGAACACACAACGCTCGCAACCTTTCCTGTCTTCTTCTGTGTCATTTCCTTACCCTGATGACTTGCATCATTCTGAGCATATAGGGATTAACTTTTAAGTGTTTTCACCCTGGAAAGAATACCGGTTCTCAAAAGGCTCTGAAACTTGATAATTCTTCTACTTATTTCTGTCAATCAATGGTACCTAGTGTTTCAGATAAAACTGCACACCCACTGGCAACACCAGGCACAGGGTCGGCCGCTTTACGATCATTGAATATGGCTACAGTAACAGCAGATTTGCAAACAGCCTTGACAAGTTCTGAATTCATTTTTGAGAAAACATCTGCATTATGCAGTCAAAATGAGCGATTGAAATCGCAGTTGTTTTATATGGCAAATCTATACAAATCCTTCACCTGAAGGTGGTTCACTGTTATCAAGGATACACATCTCAGTTCAAAATATTCATTCTGAATTGATGTCTTCATAGGTTTGATCATTTAAAGGTGTTGTTTTGTTGCTAGAAATCAAAATACTACCATGGTAAAAGGCTTTCACTTTCTATTCCCGGAACATTTTAGACTGTGACGTCACAGCCATAACTGTCAAGAGTATTACAGAGGTTATTTTTGTGAATTACAATAGCTTTAAGTAGTTTTTATTGTAAACTCGAATCATGTCAGTTCAAAATAATCATTCTGAATGGATGTATTCATCTCAACAGTGAAATAAAGGTGTTGTTTTGTTGCTAGAAATATAAATACTACCATGGTAAAATGGTTTCACTTTCTATTCCCGGAACATTTTAGACTGTGACGTCACAGCCATAACTGTCTTGAGTTGTACGGAGGTCATTTCTTTTCCTGATTTTGTCATTATTTGTAATTGTTTGTCATGATTTTGTCATTTTATGTAATTTTATGTCATGATTTTGTCATTATTTTTCTGAGAGGACAGACATTCTTCAATTACCGTTGTCTTGGAGATTCTGTAATAACACCAAACATTGAAACCAATACACCTGAAGTCAAAATGAGCGATTGAAAGGTCTTAATATGCTTTACCAAAATAGTGAATTGCATGACCTTTAAGTATCATGTTTATCCCTGGGGAGGGGCTAAACTTTACTGAAGTTTATACAAGGAAATCACATTTTTGAACATCATTTGTTTCATTTTTATTGGAATTAGCAGTTTTTGAAGGCAATTTGCTGGTATGCACTTTTTGGCCGAACTGACCCCCAAGGGCTGATTGGAGTGGTAAAAAAGGGTCAGTCACATTTACAAAAATATTGCAATGCTCAGATGAACGTTAAGTTCCATGGGCCTCTTGCTGTTATGTTTTTTTTTCGGGTAAGACATTCAGTTCTCAATACATGGAATAGGGTTTTAATCAGAAATGTAAACCTAAGGTTAAAATAAAAGTAACTGACAAGTGGAATGATATTATCCAAACCTCATAAGGACAAACCAGTGTGCAGTGTCAAGCTGAAACACAGTGTGCGCTCAGGTAGGGTTTGAATTGTTTATCGGAACATACTGTTACAATTGCACGAAATGAGGCAGAGCCACATGAATCAATTGCACGATCTTTGAACAATAGCATGTCTGATTCAAGTTCGAACTCGAGGGTGGAGTGTCATCTTACGTACCTAGGGCCACTCGACAAGGTATCAGGGTATCTATAAATTGGTCTGACAATCTACATATCAGTGTAGAGAACAGTGATTCTCAAAATCTTTCTATAGTCGATATAGTGACAAAGTAGGGACTAGACACAGGGATAAAACGGACTGGTTTGAGGATATACAGGCAAGTCCTGTAGGAAACGAATTTGTAGTAAGGGAACAAAGCCCAAGGCACTCTAAAAGATTGCGTAAACCTCAAGATCGGTTTAGGGAATGGCATATGGGCCAAGTTGTTGAAGAGGACTGGGTTTTATGATAAAAATGTATGAGCAATATTCTAATTTCAGTAGCTTGTTTCATTAAATGAAATATTTTGAATGATATGGTTTCAGACTGGAGATTAGGAGAAAAATTCTGATACACGTTCTTCTCAACCTTATTGTTTTTCCCCAAAACCATTATTTGATGATTATTTATGTACTTATAGTAATGCAATTTTATTTTACTAATCAAACTGATACAAATTTGTTAAAAACGAGTTGAAAATCATTGAATTTTTGTTGTTGATATTCCTGTTTTCTTGTACTGAGAAATTACGAACTAAGAATGTCGGGGCGACATTTTTAAACAATGGAATAAGTACATTGTATTTACTAAACTCATACATGAAAATTATATGAATCTATTGTGATTTATATGTTGACCTCTAATACTCTATACATACTTCAATTATATCGGAGATATTCAATAAGTAACAGTATAGTAATAATGATATCATTAGGAATAGTCATAAAGGTATATTTGAGTATGAATTATTAATATTTAAGTTGGTTTACTAAACGGAAACTTAAGTCTGATGTTAACTGTAAATCAAAATTTGATATTGGATCCGGAATATTCTATCAAAGTGATGAAAACACAACAACTTTCTTTTGTATTTTATATTAAGAAAAATATAAACTGTTGGAAGTTAAGTTTTTGAAATATTAAAAACATTTCGAGTACAAGATAGTTCCAATTCATTTTCAGAGACCACCAACAACTTGCCAAATATATTGTTTTTGTTCCCAACTTCTATTTCTTACGTGCTTTGTTAAAAGTCTTTAAATCAAATTAATGCTATCATACATTTTCAATGAAAAAAAATAACTTGAAGTGCCAGATCTATTCAGCTATTTTATACAAGGTTATCGAATAAAAAAATCATTAACCCTAATTAAAAATCAATTATATTAGATGCATTGTTAGTAAGCCAATTAAAAATGAACCAAAAAATAATAAGATGATCTATACAAAGATAAAACAGTAATACCTATCTTATTGTTATATATATAGTCTAAATATATATACATTTATCTATACACAATATGTTCTATTTGCGCGTTAATGTTTACAGAAAATATCCTCTGTCTACCTGTGAAGCCTATTTCTAGGTATTCATGTATATACATAAAGTTAAATTGCGTCTATGTCTATCTGTAACCTGTTAAAGGGCCTATAGTATTATACAATATGGCTTTGGCATTCACAGGGGTTTTATTTCCCAGTACGACGATCCTGAACAATAAAACGATAGGGGCAAGCAATGGGTTGTTGTTTCTTTCAAATTATCAGTCTGTTTTTATTTCCATTTAACTGCTGTTATCACGATTATACATCTGTATATTTGTTACGCTTTATAATAATACTAATCGACGTTATCATGATCTGAATTTAGCGGTCATAGAGCTGCGAGTTGTAACAGGAATAGCTAACGGGACCGGTTACTTCCTCCTTACTAGATAACCTGCTGGTACCACGCATTTTTGGGTTAAAATTCTAAATGCATTTTCCAAAATTCGATGTGCACCAAGTCGCACGAATTGTTATAACTTGTCAAATGCACAAAATTCTACGTGCTATAGTTTTGCTGGGAAAGTTGCACAAAATACTCAGTATTTGCATATTGTTTTTAATAGCAAACACACAGTTATAACATCAGGCTTTAACTTGATAGGAAACACTTACTGCTCATAATCGTTTGAGGTTGCGTTTTTCTTGCTTTGTTTTTCTTTTCACTATATCTCTCAAATCTTCAAACAAGTGACTTTTTTGTGACCGCTAGGGTGTACACAAACTCCACAACGCAAGCGTTTAGTTCCGGAAGTCTCTAAAGCCTTTAGACAGGATAATTGTAGGATATTAGCAGACAAAGTTACTGTTATATCAGAATTATAATGTAAACTATGTAAATTATTAAACTACTATATAATACTCCGACATATATACAAAACTATAGATTGTTAGACTGCCTTACCAAGTTCCAGGGTTCCTGTTCAGCTGTGCGAGTGGTTGAGGTGTGCCTGCGCATGCGCCTAAACGATTTATCGAGATACATGCGCAGTCACGGGTGTTCGATGCTCACACATTCGATATTTCTAGGCTAGGTTTTATGCACACGAACTTAGGTAAGCGTTAATTTCCTTATTATGTGTGCGTTGTATGCATCACTAACCTCTACACAAAATATGTGACGTTAGACATGAAAAATTTTGCATCTAACGACAGCTAATTCGAATCTCCCACTAAGGTGACATCACCATGTACACTTGGAAAGGCTTGGCCCGGATAATGTACCGAGAAATACATAAGGTAATGAAGGTGTAGAGATATAACACAATAATTGGTTATGTATGCTGACGACACTGTTCTGTTCTCCGAGTCCGAGGAAGGATTACAAACTATGTTAATCAAACAAAAAATGTTGTATTTCGCAATGCTTGTAATTTGCCCAATACCAATAGATTGATCTTGTCTGTTGATGTTTTAAGATGTGTCAAGGTCGCCCAAAGTTGCGATTTTAAAAATTTACCATGGAAAATATATTACTTATATTTTCACATATCATCGCAATCAGGATAACATGAAGCTTTTTAAGAAACTGTGAGGATGCAACACGTGTATATGTCACTTGCCTTTATTCATGTTGAAAGCTTAATATCTGTGATTATATTGCCTGATAAATATTCTATGATGTTTTTGATGATGTCTTTCTTATTATGCATTTCATCTTTGTTTAAACTGTGAGGAACATTGGAGACCCTGAGGCTCTATATCTGGGATATTAACATTTTATTTTTAAGATAAAAAAAGCAGAAGCCTTCCACCGTGGGGGCGAGCTTCAATTTCAGCCGGCGAAACTTTTAATTATTACTCCTTTTTTTATAGATTTTTTAATGAATATATTTATTATATACATATCTATATTTTAGAAGGGGTATATATATTCACCCACACAAGTGTCTATAGTTGTTGTAATTGAGATTTGCTCGGAATGTAAATGGTTTTTAAACACAAACACCAGTAATGCTAAGCTCTACAGTATGCTAACGATATGTTTAGTATTATCTTTTCGTAACTCATTTGCAAATATAGTGATTTGAGAGGAAAAGACTCTTTCATTATTTGTGTTTGTAGGATAAGGATATTCCACATTTTGTGACCCCTCGGGAGGAATTTTCTTTTCCTACATATGAAATAGTCATAGTATTTGTTCAAATTACAACTGAATTTCTAATTGTTATAATCAATTAAATATATTGAAACATTGGAAGGTAAATTCAATTGCACTACTTTTGAAAAAAAGAATATTATATTTGATGATCATGATAACATGTACTTTGTCAGTTACAACAGCTGTTCATGTAACGGTTAAAATCTCTATTATAAAGCCATTTTAGTAAAGTTTTATTAGTTGTGGATATACCAAATTAACGTGTGCCAAAGTATTGTGTACTGTCAGTAACGATGATGATCAATTAATCTTCAACAGCTTTAACTTATTATTTGTCATTACTCTTTCGGATTCCTGTTCATGCAATTTTGGACGAAATCATGTTCCTTTGATCTTTGATCTTTTATAAAGCCGGAGTTCTTTTTATACACTGATATATCACGGTCTCTCCCGGTAAAGCGTGCAGGCAAGTGATCGTTTTGATGTTAGGAGAGAGTGAATGAAAATCTTGGATGGCCATTCATATATGTGTTCAACTTGAATTTTAGGTTACTTGGGAGAATGTGATTTTAACTATTCCGAGAGCTTTCCATCAAACTAAGTAACATATTCCAATTTGGTTTTTCTCATCCTCTAGGGTATCTAAGACACCTAGGATAGTTCCATTGAACATTTCGGCGGAGCAATTACCGTAAGGGTGGTTAGGAGTAGTCTGGTCTTATTAACCCCTGCTAGCTGAAAGTGTTCTGTTTTAACTTTGGACTCAAAGTTAAGACCCTTTATTACTATTCAATCTTCCAGTAAAACTGTAAAATACAGCTATAGTACAGCTATAGTGTGAACTTTCTGATTGCGACAAGGTAAGACTAAAGCATATCTTGTAAAGTGATCAATTATGACTAACACAACCTCATAGCCACTTTGAACTTGCCAACCCCGATGAAGTCTACAGAAAAAACTCCATTTGTCTAGACTTCTCAATAGGAACCAAATCAACAACAGCCTTTACTGGTGTCTTACGGAGAACACACAGCGCTCGCAACCTTTCCTGTCTTCTTCTGTGTCATTTCCTTACCCTGATGACTTGCATCATTCTGAGCATATAGGGATTCACTTTTAAGTGTTTTCACCCTGGAAAGAATACCGGTTCTCAAAAAGCTCTGAAACTTGATAATCCGTCTACTTATTTCTGCCAATCAATGGTACCTAGTGTTTCAGATAAAACTGCACACCCACTGGCAACACCAGGCACAGGGTCGGCCGCTTTACAATCAATGAATATGGCTACAGTAACAGCAGATTTGCAAACAGCCTTGAGAACCTCTGAATTCATTTTTGAGAAAACATCTGCATTATGCAGTCAAAATGAGCGATTGAAATCGCAGTTGTTTTGTATGGCAAATCTATACAAATCCTTCACCTGAAGGTGGTTCACTGTTATCAAGGATGCACATCTCAGTTCAAAATATTCATTCTGAATTGATGTCTTCATAGGTTTGATCATTTAAAGGTGTTGTTTTGTTGCTAGAAATAAAAATACTACCATGGTAAAATGCTTTCACTTTCTATTCCCGGAACTTTCTATACTGTGACGTCACAGCCATAACTGTCAAGAGTATTACAGAGGTTATTTTTATGAATTACAATAGATTTAAGTAGTTTTTATTGTAAAATGGAATCATGTCAGTTCAAAATAATCATTCTGAATCGATGTATTCATCTCAACAGTGAAATAAAGGTGTTGTTTTGTTGCCAGAAATAAAAATACTACCATAGTAAAATGGTTTCACTTTCTATTCCCGGAACTTTCTAGACTGTGACGTTACAGCCATAACTGTCTTGAGTTGTACGGAGGTCATTTTTTTCATGATTTTGTCATTAATTGTCATTTTTTGTCATGATTTTGTCATTATTTTTCTGAGAGGACAGATTTTATTTGATTACAGTTGTCTTGGAGATTCTGTGATGAATACCAAACAAACATCGGAACCAATTCAATAGAATTCCAATTGAAAAAAAAAATAAAACAAAATTCATACTTTTTTTTCCCTATTATTATATTCACAAACGTATATACAAACAATGATTTCTTAATAACTAAACAATCAATATTTTTATAAGTTATAGATTTCAATACATACAGTAACTACACAAAACCTACAATTAATAACAATGTATACTCATTACTATTATAACAAGTAACGTTCAAGATGATGAACGAAATCATCTACAATGTAAGTATTGGCATGCCATTCTGATTAAAGATATTCGGTGATGTCATTCATAGTCATTCCCATTGATCGGTGAACCAAGTAATAGATACAATGTTAACCACACACTAGAGAGTTCAAATGCTGCACTGCAGTGGGATTATAAATCCATGCTTTACATGGCTGGTTTAAGAAATTGATAAAATCTAATTGAAAGGCAGACAACCATAAGGATCATAATATTCTCCACGTTTTTCTTCATCTATATCCATAGCAATCCAATGTTGCCCTTGTTTATTATCTGGGTCAGTATTACAAACCATGAGACTAGGAACACTTATAGGACATGTAGGTAATGTATTTCTAGCATACACCCCTGCAAAATGAGGAGAAACGGCTTGTAGGATCAGTTCTATTTCTGAAGTATTCATCATGCACTATAATCAAAAAGAATTTGCCTGTTACGATCTATTTCTAAGATGTTTTCAAAGTCAGCATACACCACAATGTTGATGGTATTGGGTAGGGCTGTCCCGAAATGCATTTCCAAAGACAAGTTTCCCTTTTTCATAAAATGAAATATGCCCACTTCTGAAAGGTCAGGTGTCAGATAAAATCGAAACAGGATAAAACCAGTGCCATATTCATCCTTTGAGATGTTATTACCCTCGTCACGAGACGTTTTCCCAGTAGTGTTAAACAGACCCATGTAGCTTCTTACGCAATGTTTCTGAATGGAATTTGTCTGCAAAGGCTTGGTAGGGACTTGTTTGCCATCCACGTTCAGGACAACAAAATTAACATCAAAATCTTTAAAATGAAAAGGATTCTTGGTGATGAGTTCACTATAGGCATCACTGTCTACACATCCAATGACCAATCTCTTAGGCATTTGTCCTTTACAAAATTGTGATTTCCTCTTGGAACAGAAAATACTTTCATTACAATTCTTCTGATTGGGTATTTGGCAGGTGATATTTCCAAAGTTTTTGTATGGGCTAGTCTCACTGATTTTGAATTTTTATCACGTTTAGATAGACGTCCTTGATGACAATTTTGAATTCTTTGTCTTGCATTATTGACAAGATATCTTTCCTGAGCAAATAGGTCAGAATTGATTCTTCATATCATCGCAGATCTATTGGTTGCTGTTGACAATTTCCTATGTAGCCAGGATTATCGTTTCCTGCGGTGTCCATTTGCGCAGCTGTGTCCTTATACCACATTCCACTGGTCAACTGAGATTCTTTGGCTGCAGAACCATAGCTGAGTAGGGTTTCCAGGTAAGCTCTGAATGAATACATATTGTTGGGTGATGAGACTAGTTTTTCTTTGAGACAAACGCTGACATCTCCAAAGAGAGAATGTAACCAAAGATTAACAGGTGCAACGTTTTCATCAGTTTGGTTGTTATCATTATTGAGGATCTGTGCTTTCACGTAGAGGGAAGTATTTGCTAGATTCAAATAATCATCTCCAGCTCCTGATACGTCAAAGACATAAGGGCCACCATCATTGACAGATGTGACCATTCCAATTTGATGCCAGTATCCATCTTCCACACTGGTTTGAGTGGGTGGTGTATGAAATAAATCGAATTTTGACTAGACACATTGACAGGAGTTCTGATGAACTAAAGACATCTTTCAATGCCACTCTGTATAAACTACACAAATATTACACATACACATACATATATGCCTTTTTGTGTGTGTGTGTGTGTGTGTGTGTGTGTGTGGGGGGGGGGGGGGGGGGGGGGGGGGGGGGGGGGGGGGGTAATCATGCATCAAAAATATCTATTGCTCTATGCTGATTGGATGATTCTTTTCTTTTCTTTTACTTTTTCTCCTCCTTCCAGCTTAAGCTGATCTCTATCAAATATGTTTCTATCACTTTGGTGAGCAGCTTTCATATTGATTGCTTTTCTTAAGTTTGAACCTAATAATAATTTCTTGTATAGACCTTTTAGTTCTGATAAATTGAACCTAGAGAATGCCTCTCAAAATGTAGGGTGACGACAACTTTCCTCTCTCAAATGGAATTGGTTTACCTGTATCGTCTCTCAACATTATTTCTATTTCTTGACATTGACGTTGTTGTAATGGTACATAATGAATTGGTTGGAATTCATTACTGATGCCATGTCCTGAAATATCCTCAATTGGAACTATTATGACCAATGGAACTCTGGAATCACTCACCATCTGTGGTTAAACCAAAGGACAGTAGACATAAATGGAATAAAAACCTTGACGAACGTCAGCCATGCTCCTGCCAGTGTTTTTTCCTTCAGAAACCGTGAAGACTTAAATCCTAACAATTTCGTCAGCATAGGACAGAGATTTAAAAGTGTAAAGGTTCTGAGGAGTTACGGCACTACTGTATTAGTTCCGACTCCTGAGACCAGTGTATCCTCGTATAGTGATTTTCAAGCTCGTCAACTCTGTGGTTCTGTCTCGAAATTTACAGCTGGCTACAGATCAATGGAATGACAACACAGTTTATAAAGTTCAACATTTTATTATATGAAGATTAGAAGTGATGAAACATGATGACTGAATATATACACAATGCTCACGTAACCTAACTGTGCGTCCGGTCCATATCTCGTATGAAAAATATCCACCCCTGTCCCTCCCTGGGGATAAATGTACCCAAAAATACAACGAATAAAACATGCCTACAACGGGAAAAGACCACCCGAAATAACAACGGAATTACTGACTATATCATGCCTATAATTGAGAGAAAAATACCACCCAACCCGGGATAATTTAGAGGTTTAAGTCCGAAATCTACTCCATACCCGACTCTGTGAAGGAGAAAGACGAGCCGGCCAGCTACATTTGTACATGTAAGCCTCTGCCAGACTGTCGTATAATACTAAAATCCCCAGCTATATAGCAAAATTTAATTGTATGCCTCGAAATACACGTGCAGTTTGTCCCAAGACTATAGATAGACCGATACCTGAGCGTAGAGTAATGTACAGGTAAGGTGGTTATAAATAAACACATACCGCGAACATTAGCCAATCAGAAACGTCGACAATACCACCGGAAGGGATTCCCCAAAGGGAATACCCGAGTTAAAATAGTATATTATATCTGGAATACCCCGTATAAACAATATGGACCGACGATCACAACAACACATGGTGTCCAAGGCTCGGTTATAACCGGAACAAGGACGTTAAGCCCCATCAATCAATCAATCAATCACAACAACACGCGCTCTGATTTACAGGATGTAAATATGGTACTATATACAACAGGTAAGTGTTCAAAACCCAAATCTTTTACAAAAGTAAGCCAGTCGATATTGTCAAAGATACCCTCTGATCAATGTTATAAGTAGAAATCCTGACTATATCTCAATGTGATACCATCAAATATATTACACTCTTGGGAGTTGTTCTGTTCAATAGTTTTATTTACATTCAAGACAAAGACCTGTAATTAAATTATCTGCCCTTAGCACGGGCTCGGTAAACACGGCGAGTTCATTGATCGTCGGCGCGGTTACAAAAATGTCAAAATTTGACATCAAGTCACATTAGATATATGTTGAAATTTATATTTTTAGAATCAGCTATATTTACTTGTTGTTTGTATCTAGTAATATTTCTCAATAATAGCATGTATCGGAAATAATTAGCAAAAAACATTAATAGTCACGCTTGATTGCGGGCTACACAAATTCTCCCCCTAAAAAATGAAAATCGTCGATTTAGGACGTTAAAATACATTTTAAGAAAATCCACTTACACGGATTGATTTAAAACCTGAAATCAAATCTTTGTAGAAAAAATCACTTTAATCCATTCAGTAATGAAGGAGAAAAACGGAAATATCCAAAGCTCGGGCTCGGGTCTTCGGCTCGGGCTCGGCTCGGGATACACAAATTCTCTACCACACGTGATTTCGTGTACGCCGCACCCGGTCCCGGACCCGATCCCCGTACCAGGAATATTGATGTTATTTTTTTTCTCAACAACGACTTAATGAATAAATCTCATGTTTTTCTTGTAAATCCAGATTTATATTTCCAAAATCTGACATCTCAAATGAAATGGAAGTTATACATACAATTTTAGTAATCGTCGATTAACATTTTTCAGGGTGTGATTTTGTGTACGCCGCACTCAACCGTGAAAAATTACGGTTTTTGGCTGTTTATTCGTAAACAAGGGTTTATTTTTATGATATTTTCGATTCCATACTTCAAGTAAACCTAGTTGTTGATACAAATATAAGTTTTGATTACAAATACTACTTATTTGGTGTTACAGAGTACACGGAGTCAGTCGGACCTTACTAAGCCCATTGAGAAGAATTACTGTGATGCTGTTGTGAATTTCTTACTGCGAATAGCATGTCAGGTAAAGTCTCCAACAACACCGATGTCATCGTCTAGAGGTCATTAAATTAACAGACAGACAGACAGGAATGGTTTGATGCTTGGTTGAAATATAATGATTCATTTTTACATAATTTTGCGTTTCTAATAAAATTCAAATAATTAAGTTCCAATAGATACACCGTTTCACTATGCATATTTTTACTTCAACCCTGACCAAACACTTTGTCTATTTAATTTTTCGTCGTCATCAAATTATTTCTGTGGCTGTAGGTAAATGAGACACCGGGATCCCCGGGAGAAATTTTATCTCGGCGATGTGTTGGATTACTGAAGATGGCGCTACGTCCCGATATCTGGCCGAGCACCGAGCTGAAACTTGTTTGGTTTGATAAGTTACTGACGACTGTTGAGAACCCTCTACCTAATTTTAACAATATCTGTACCGCCCTGGAGCTGTTGAGTTTTCTTCTCACAATACTGGTATGTGATGGCTTGTTGGAAAGGGAGAAAGGGAACTTATTATATAAGCTTCAAACGTCTTAGTTTTTAATTACTAAATCTTGCGCCATATAGCTTTCCGATTTGAAATAAAATTTCGTCAGAAAAAGATTCTGATTTTTATCATCAGTTGGGGAGGGGATGTCCATTCACAATAACACAAATTTCTCTTTTGTTTTAAGCTTAAGCTGGGGATTTTTCAACATCATTCATGGTACCAAATATGACAAATACCAATTTTTGTTAAGCAAATACTTTCATAATCCAGAGTGTTAGTAAGAACAGGTTTATGATCTATCAGTAAGTTTTTCTTTTTGTTTTGTTTACAGAAAAAGGAGACAATTCTGACAAGCTTTAAACCCCTCCAGCGTGGGATAGCTGCCTGTATGACGTGTCCTAACACCAAAGTTATACGGGGTGTACACAGTCTACTGTCCCGTCTCATGAGCTTTTTCCCCACAGAGCCTGTCACCTCTAATGTGGCCTCCAAGTATGAAGAACTGGAATGTTTATATGCCTGTGTCAGCAAGGTCGTGTACGAGGGACTCACGAATTACGAAAAGTAAGTTACAATTTCGTCAGTTATGAAAAGTAGGTCACACGTCTCGGCTATGAAAAGTAGGTCACATTTTCGTTAGTTTGTGTCGAATGTTTCCTTCTATTCTCTGAATAAGGTTAATCTGTTTAATGGTAGATCATTATTATAAACATCTAACTACAGAGGTTGAAATTTATTTATCAGGGCGTCAACTGGCTCTCCGTCTCAACTGTTCAGTACCCTGATGATTCTGAAGGCGGCCTGTATGCACAATCATTGTTACATAGACAGACTAATCACAACATTCATGAAGGTTCTACACAAGATGGCGCGAGAACACCTGGTCCCCACCTCCCCCGAATCTAGTCCAGGTATAGCCATAACAATTGTTTTCTTCAATGAAATTTTCTTTTTATGAGGTTTTAAAGTTTTGAACTTTTTACATTTCAATTATTTAATTATTTTGATATATATTTCTATCAGTATTTAATAAGTACAACAAGGTATCAGTTCCATTAACAGTAAATTTATTCTCCCAACATTGGCTACAGTTATAAATCATTAGCTATGCTAACTATTCTGTGTTGCTCTGTTGACAAGTTATAAATCATTAGCTATGCTAACCATTCTGTGTTGTTCTGTTGACAAGTTATAAATCATTAGCTATGCTAACCATTCTGTGTTGCTCTGTTGACAGTTGCCAGTGAGCTGATGATTCTGAGTCTTGACCTGGTGAAGAACAGGGTCGGGGTGATGAGTCTGGAGATGAGAAAGAGCTTCATTGGACAAATCCTTGTTGGTCTCATTGAGAAGACAACTGATGCCAAAGTGATGAAAGCTATTACTAAAATGGTGGAGGACTGGGTCAAAACCAAGGTATGGTTTTCAGAGGTCAGAGGTCAAAATAAGGATATGGATATCAGAGGTCAAAATAAGAGTATAAGAGTTTAAAGGTCAATACCAAGGCATGGATATCAGAGGTCAAAATAAGGGTATGGATATCAGAGGTCAGAGGTCAAATTAAGGGTATGGATATCAGAATACAAAAAAGTCAACATACCTTGTAGAAAGACTTCCATGTGTTTTTGTCATTTTCAGAAGTTGTACTGAAAGATATTAAGTGTCGTTATCCATAGTGATGTCATAACCAATAATAATGTTATAACCCATATTAATGCTATTTTTGTTTTCCTTTAGACACCTATAGCTATTAACCAGTCGCCCAGTATCCGAGAAAAAGCCATACTGTTGGTGAAACTTATGCAGCATGTGGAGAAACGGTTCCCTGACGAACAAGAACTGAACGCCCAATTCCTGGAACTAGTCAACTATATCTACCGTGACGAAAGCCTCAGCGGCACAGAGCTAACATCCAAACTGGAGTCCGCCTTTCTCAGTGGTCTACGCTGTAACCAACCCACTATCAGGCACAAATTTGTTGAGGTAAATAAAGAATTGAGATGAATAAATATTGAATTGTCTTTTCTTTGTGAATCAGGGGATGACTTCCTTTGAACTTTATTGATATAAACAATGGGTGCAATTTTTTAATGCTAATATTTTATGTTATACACAGCTATTTGTGAATTTGATTCCAGGTTTGATGGTTGTAACAATATTTTGTGTTATACAGGTATTTGAGAATTTAATTACATGTCAGATGTTTATGATAATATTTTATGTTATATACAGGTATTTGAGAATTTGATTCCACATCAGATGTTTATATATTATTTTGTGTTATACAGGTATTTGAGAATTCAATTCCACGCCGGATGTTTGACCGTCTCCTCTATATCACCTGTACACAAAACTGTGAGGCCATGGGACACTTTATCCCCACTGACAGGAATAAACTATCAGTATTATACTACTGTAAACCTATACCATTATTAGTTAATTAGTAGTATATCATATTCATATTGTAAGTTGAATTCTTTGATTGAATTCTATCCCCAAAAACCATGAAAACAGATCCCCTGGAAATAACAACACCTACTTAATTAATAGATATAATAAAATAATATCACTCAGTCAGTATGGGAACAAACAGAAGTATATAGATGGCAAACATTTTTTTTAGTTTTTTAGTCGATTTCTTACTGGAAGATATCAAATCTTTGGTATTGGTATTTTATAGTAAAGACAGGAGTTTATGAATTGCTATCATCAATACAATTTCTTATACTTGTGAATGCCGTGATTGATATGCGACACATGATCTGATTGGTTATTTTCCCTTCCAGTTACTTCTGTCGGTGGCTATGAATTGCCACAGCATCCAGAGCTCCTCGTCCCTGAATCTGTTACCATCAGCCAGCTCCATTATGAATTTAGCAGACAGCCAGGACCGCGCGGCCTTCCAGACCATCATGAAGATGAAGGAAGAACCGATGGATGTGGAATCCGTGGACTCAAACAAAGAGGAGGTAACTCTATACAAAGTTTTGGTTTGAAGACTTTTCTTCATGAATAATTACACCGGTTTCTCAAACTACAGAATCTGATATTTCTCTACAATTAGAGATCATTTGGTTCAGACCTGATTATTTCATGCTCACTTTGATATCAAAGGGAAAATTTATATATGTCCATTTAATTTGTTTACACATACAAAGGTCAGGAAGGAACAAGGCCATTGTCCAATATAATTGAAATTAGACTTGTAATTTCCACTCCTCTAATTATATATTATTATTATATATTGTATTGAAGTGAATCATAGAGTAGCGGAAACTACAAATCTAATTTTGATTAGATTAGGCCATTGTCTACATGAACCTAAATGTTTTAAAGAGCCAAACAAAATTTGAAAATCTTTTCTGGACAAAGAACAAAAGTCGACAAGTATTTATAAGAGAGTGATAAATGGTCCATACCAAAACTTACCCATCCTCTAAACCTGATTTTATCCACAAATTGATACCAGAAGCAAAAACAGTTTTGATATTAATTACAGTTAATTCCAGAAAAGTTTAATCATACCAAACTCAACAGAAATAATCTGACACGCTCAAGTTTGAGCAAATGTGTACTGATTTTTCTTTTTTGAATATTTCTGTGACCCAGACATTTTAGGACATCAGTGTTGCCTTGTCTAAATGTCTGTTTGAAAAAATTCCTTATCCAAGCTTTACCGAGTATGATTTTCTTCTATCAGGAGGAGATAGACATGGAGTTAAGTGGGGTGTCATCAGACGAGAGTATTCCCAAGGAACCGCCCAAAAAGGAGAACCTGGACCCTCGTCAGAACATCAATACTCTGTTACAACGCCAGGCGAAGTTCCTAGAGAGTTGTCGCGAGGTCAAGGTTAGTTATCACCGGTCAGAACATCAATACTCTGTTACAACGCCAGGCCAAGTTCTTAGAGAGTTGTCGAGAGGTCAAGGTTAGTTATGACCGGTCAGAACATCAATACTCTGTTACAACGTCAGGCCAAGTTCTTAGAGAGTTGTCGCGAGGTCTAGGTTAGTTATCACCGGTCAGAACATCAATACCCTGTTACAACGTCAGGCGAAGTTCCTAGAGAGTTGTCGCGAGGTCAAGGTTAGTTATCACGGGTCAGAACATCAATACTCTGTTATAACGTCAGGCGAAATTCCTAGAGAGTTGTCGCGAGGTCAAGGTTAGTTATCACCGGTCAGAACATCAATACTCTGTTACAACGTCAGGCGAAGTTCCTAGAGAGTTGTCGCGAGGTCAAGGTTAGTTATCACGGGTCAGAACATCAATACTCTGTTATAACGTCAGGCGAAATTCCTAGAGAGTTGTCGCGAGGTCAAGGTTAGTTATCACCGGTCAGAACATCAATACCCTGTTACAACGTCAGGCGAAGTTCTTAGAGAGTTGTCGCGAGGTCAAGGTTAGTTATCACGGGTCAGAACATCAATACTCTGTTATAACGTCAGGCGAAATTCCTGGAGAGTTGTTGGGAGGTCAAGGTTAGTTATCACCGGTCAGAACATCAATACTCTGTTATAACGTCAGGCGAAATTCCTAGAGAGTTGTCGGGAGGTCAAGGTTAGTTATCACCGGTCAGAACATCTGTGTCCTGGTACACCAGACCAAGTTCTTGAAGAGTTGTTGCCACCAGATATTTATAAACTCAGCACTTTACTTTGGTTTTGTTTGACGTCCTTTACACAGCTGTTGCTATTGAGGACAGCACCTTATATACACCAGGGTATCGTTTCACAAAGCTTCGTAACTTACGAAATTTGCGTAAGTCACATTTACGAATTACTAAGCGTTTCACAAAAACTTCGTAACTTACGAACGTTCGTAAGTTACGAAAAAACAAATATGCCTTGTGAGCGATTGTTTCGAGGTGGAAACTGGGTTTTGAAAGTCGAGGAGGGATGCCGGCAAAATACACATTGTCATGAAACTAATTGTACGCATATTCGCAGACTGTGCCAACATATGGTCTATTTTAAGAACATTATGTATGTCTTTGAGCATTGAGCAAAATCTGTGAAAATTGCGTTGTTACTGTTTGTTTTAACGCATGATAAACAATAAGAATTCAAATTTTAAAATAAATTCGTAAGTTTTGCGTAACTTTTTCGTAAATATTTACAAACATTCGTAAGTTACGAAGCTTTGTGAAACGATACCCTGGTGTGTAAACATTTCATCAATTTGATTGTTTCTTTTATTTATGCATTCATGTTAATTGACATTTTATATGATTTATATTTTTCAATGTGTACTTAAAGGATTACTTTTTAGCCCACCATCATCAGATGGTGGGCTATTCAAATCGCCCTGCGTCCGTGGTCCGTCCCTCCGTCCGTCCGTCCCTCCGTCCGTCCGTCCGTCCGTAAACAATTCTTGTTATCGCTATTTCTCAGAAAGTGCTGAAAGGATCTTTCTCAAATTTCATATGTAGGTTCCCCTTGGTGCCTAGTTATGCATATCGCATTTTGAGACCTATCGGAAAACAACATGGCCGACAGGCAGCCATCTTGGATTTTGACAATTGAAGTTTGTTATCGCTATTTCTCAGAAAGTGCTGAAGAGATCTTTCTCAAATTTCAGATGTAGGTTCCCCTTGGTGCCTAGTTATGCATATTGCATTTTGAGACCAATCTGAAAACAACATGGCCGACAGGCAGCCATCTTGGATTTTGACAATTGAAGTTTGTTATCGCTATTTCTCAGAAAGTACTGAAGGGATCTTTCTCAAAATTCATATGTAGGTTCCCCTCGGTGCCTAGTTATGCATATCGCATTTTGAGACCAATCGCAAAACAACATGGCCGACAGGCAGCCATCTTGGATTTTGACAATTGAAGTTTGTTATTGCTATTTCTCAGAAAGTACTGAAGGGATCTTTCTCAAATTTCATATGTAGGTTCCCCTTGGTACCAAGTTATGCATATTGCATTTTGAGACCAATAAAAAAAAAAACATGGCCGACAGGCAGCCATCTTGGATTTTGACAATTGAAGTTTGTTATTGCTATTTCTCAGAATGCACTGACGAGATCTTTCTCACATTTCATATGTAGGTTCCCCTTGGTGCCTAGTTATGCATATTGCATATTGGGACCAATCAGAAAACAACATGGCCGACAGGCAGCCATCTTGGATTTTGACAATTGAAGTTTGTTATCGCTATTTCTCAAAATGTACTGAAAGGATCTTTCTCAAATTTCATATGTAGGTTTCCCTTGGTGCCTAGTTATGCATATTGCATTTTGAGACCAAACGGAAAATAACATGGCCGACAGGCAGCCATCTTGGATTTTGACAATTGAAGTTTGTTATTGCTATTTCTAAGAAAGTACTGAAGGGATCTTTCTCAAATTTCATATGTAGGTTTCTCTTGGTACCAAGTTATGCATATTGCATTTTGAGACCAATCAGAAAACAACATGGCCGACAGGCAGCCATCTTGGATTTTGACAATTGAAGTTTGTTATCGCTATTTCTCAGAATGTACTGAAGAGATCTTTCTCAAATTTCATATGTATGTTTCCCTTGGTGCCTAGTTATGCATAATGCATTTTGAGACCTATTGAAAACAACATGGCCGACAGGCAGCCATCTTGGATTTTGACAATTGAAGTTTGTTATCGCTATTTCTCAGAATGTACTGAAGAGATCTTTCTCAAATTTCATATGTATGTTTCCCTTGGTGCCTAGTTATGCATAAAGCATTTTGAGACCTATTTGAAAACAACATGGCCGACAGGCAGCCATCTTGGATTTTGACAATTGAAGTTTGTTATCGCTATTTCTCAGAAAGTAATGAAGGGATCTTTCTCAAACTTCATATGTAGGTTTCCCTCGGTGCCTAGTTATGCATATTGCATTTTGAGACCAGTCAGAAAACAACATGGCCGACAGGCAGCCATCTTGGATTTTGACAATTGAAGTTTGTTATTGCTATTTCTCAGAAAGTACTGAAGGGATCTTTCTCAAATTTCATATGTAGGTTCCCCTTGGTACCAAGTTATGCATTTTGGGACCAATCCGAAAACAACATGGCCGACAGACAGCCATTATCGCTAAATCTTAAATTTTATATATAGGTTCCCCTTGTTTGAAAAGTACTAGAGGGCTGTTTCTGAATTTACACAGATTAATAAGACTTAGAGGAAGGGAAAAGTAGAGAAAAGATCAATCTGACATGGAACCTAAAAAGATCATTCAATGGTGGGCGCCAAGATCCCTCTGGGATCTCTTGTTAAAAAAATGAGAGCATTCATATATAAAAAAAAATGGGGGGGGGGGGGGGGGGGGGGGGGGGGGGCTACAGGCCTTGAACAGCATGAGATACTTACTAATGTGTGATGGATATTGATTACACAAACTTCCGATTGGGCTCTCCTCTATACGACCTTGACGTGGTTACCTATTTTTCCTGTAGACTGTCGTATCTAAATGCCCTGTCCCAGCTGTGCCACACCTCCACAGACCTGGGCCACGCCTCCTGGGTGGACTCTTTTCCACGGATCTGGAAAATTCTCTCCGACAAACAACAACAGGTAAGTCGAAAGTTTTCTTCTCATCATGGTTTATATGAAAAAACCTGGAAAAATTAGGTCACATGTTTGAGGATTTAACTCCATAATGTATTTTAACCTTTTCAGTGTTGCATCATCACAAAATTAAGATATGTATGTCTATTGAGTAATTGTGAGTGTTAGACATTGAAATCTACAACAGACATGATATCGTATGTTTCAGATGTTAGGAGGAGAGCTGATACCGTTTATGTGTAGTGGAAGTCATGTTATACAGAAAGACTGCCATCCATCTTCTATACACACATTCCTGGAGGGACTGTCCCACTGTGTCCCCCCGGTACACATACGTCCTTGTGTCCTCAAGGTAATTATAGATCCCCCAAAACCTTTATACACACGTTCCTGGAGGGACTGTCCCACTCTGTCCCCCTGGTACAAATAGGTCCTCAAGGCACAATAGATAGATCTCAAAACCTTATTACCTTCAGGAAGTATATATTTTATATGTTGCTTAGAGGTTTAATTGCCAGATAATTGAGTATGTTTGTGTGTTTTATCACTCTATAAACAGCTAAACAGCAGTCATTGATGCTGTTTCTCCACGTAGTAGCTGGTGGCTACATACACTCCGAAGCAATAAGGTTAAGAATGTCTGTGTTTTCATGATCAGTCATACTGTCATTGTGTTTTCCTTTTGCAAGATAAGTTTTTTTTCTGAATAACAATTATAATCTTTGATTTAAAACATAATATATACATATATATACATATGTATGCACGGGCATTATGAATACATTCTATGTACACATATATAGATAAAAAAATTTCTGTGTGCTTAATTCCTTCTCATTGTTCTAAAGTTCAAGCTTTGCTTGTAGTCTCTGATGGTATGACTCCATATTTCAGTACCTGGGTCGGACCCACAATCTATGGCACAGAGCCTGTCTCCAACTGGAACAGATTGCATTTGAGAATAGTCCAAGTCTTCAGGTGAAAAACCGTCCGGTCAGCGAGTACGAGTTTGAACCGGTCACTTCCCCACAACAGGTAAATCTGACATCTTATAAATTTTCTGCAAATTTGAGATGTGTATTGTAAGGGCAGTAACCTTGCCACAGTTAAATCAGAACTGTACTTCCTTGTATGACGACCATACTGGTAACTATCTGTCAATAATTTTCATGTTAGAGAAACGATTTGAAAGTATGTTTATATTCCTTTGTTTGTTTGTACAGGAGACATTGGACGGCCTCTGTGAGCTCTACTCTCTACTCAAAGAAGAAGACATGTGTGCTGGTCTGTGGCAGAAACGAGCCAAGTTTGCTGAGACAAACATTGCTCTATCTTATGAACAACATGGCTTCTTTGAACAGGCTCAGGCCTCTTATGAACAGGTCAGTATTGGTGTATATTTTGT
>NW_022983045.1:122818-150247 GCF_902652985.1 Pecten maximus
TATGCTCATTATAAAAAAAAAAAAAAACGAAAACAAAAACACAATAGAGATCCCCAATAAAGTATTAATTGTTTGCTCCTCTTTCACTCGTCATTTTATTTATAATTCATCAATTACAGTTCCTGTGACAGTTGGACAGAGTTACCCACCGACTATAAGTAAGTTTTGAATTATCATTTGTTCTACTTTCAACTTATCATTCATATGAATAAATGTTTAAAAGGATGTCGACATATTTTGAGACGCATATTCCGAAATAACTTTCATCTCAGCAGACCTGTATTTTGTAGACCTGTATATCCGCATCATATCAATGACCGGATATAATAAAAGCGTGTTTGCTAATAAAAAAAATAAGAACAAGGTTAGTCAGATAATCCTTTTCCATGAAAATTTTCCCGAAAAACCGCAGCGAGGGAAGATGAACAAAAAAATCGTTTTGATTTTTTAATTGATAATAATCTAACCGGATTAACCTTAGAATTATAAACTGTAAATACTATATTGAACAGTAATGTAACAAAGTAATTTTGAAAACAAAAATGATTTAAGGTTGGAAACTTGATCGTGCTACAAGCTTGATTGCGAATACTTTCCTAGATTACAAAGATCTTAATTGTTGTGTGTAGATGCATGTAACAGCTGAACAGCTGAATGAAGATGGTCGCTTCAGGTATTGTGAAATACCTGAACAGGACATTCTAAGTGCCACTTCGAACGATATGAGCTAGTACCAACCAGTATAAACCAGCATATAACCTATAAGTAATATTGCTGTATTGTTACTATACTGAGTTTTGATAAAATGTAATATATGAGCACATAGGTTCTTGCATGGTCCTGCCCTGCAGGTAAGGCGTAAGAATTGTACCTGCTGCCCCCATTGCATGATCGTAAGAGGCAACTAAACTAGGGATCTCATCTTTTCTCTTCTTTCTTAACAACTTTCTTCTTCTTAATGTCTCCCTTGACAATGCCTCACTTTTGGCCTTTAGTTGAGCGTTCGCCCCTGTGAGGAAGTCTTTGGGTTCTGCCCCCTGGCCGAGATATACCGGAGTCTTTAAAAATGGTAGTTGCTACTCCTGCTTAGCGCTCAGCATATTTGGAGTGAAACAACTGGTTCACCCGTTGTCAGTATAATGTGACCGGGTGGGATGTGCTGCTGGGTGTCTTCGGCAGTATGTTTCAGTAAGGTAGCTCTATAAATCGGCAAAACTTCCGGCCTATCACAAGAAGACTTACCTTACCGTACCGCAGCCTCCCAAAACACACATACGCACTCACCACACGCATGCATGTCGCACTCACGGGAGGCCGTCCTTAAATGACCTTAGCTGTTAATAGGGCGTTAAACAAAATAAACCAAACCAAAACAATAATGATCTATAACAAAACGTTGTATAAATACAAACTGGCATGGAAGTCGTCCTGGTAGTCAACCAAATATACACATCCATCAATACTACCATCTATACCACCATATGATATGTTAGTTATACTTCGACAATAGTTATTATAATGATTCCTGGCATGGTTACCGTGCTGGCCTATCCTATCCCAATAGGTGCGCTTTATAAACCTGTAAAAATTATATACCAATGTTAGTTACTATACCGGACAGGATACCCACGACCAAACATACAAGACCAGCAGTACTGATGTAAATTTGCTACACAAATTGTAACATGATATATGTGAAGTTGAAACCAACCAAACTGTCTTATTGGCGTATCGTGCATCATACTACCAGTAAAGGACTGGTATACTACTGTGCATGGTAACCGTGCTAGAGCGTCAACCATTCTGACTATTTGAAGTCTGTGTGAAAATACATGTACACTATTAACAATATCTAGTCTTATGTAAATTATTTACTGGGGTACCAACATACTGGTTAATACAATTCACTACATTACTGAAATTCGATATACTCAACTTTGCATGGAAAATAGAGTACCAAAAAAAGACATATCATCGGGAGATGACATCTGTGCCTGGTGTGTCACGAACCTAGAACGTGGAGTACCATTCATAACATGTGATGGGTGTGGCTTGCTATTTTGTGCTGAATGTTCAAAACTAAAGTCAGAAGTGTTCAACTTAATAGAAAGTGGTAGACTAGAGGGATTTACCTGGTCTTGTAAAAGCTGTAAGAACACGCAGCCAATCCTTGAAAACATAAGTAGAACACTTAACGAGGTCAACGTGTCTAACGACCACAGACTAGGGAAACTCGAAGATCAAGGTAGCAGGCTTCAACACACTCATGAAGTAAAAATCCACACTGGAGGGGGCAGTCAAGGACATGCGAGTAACAGTTGTCCAAGAAGTCAAAACCGACCTAACAAAAGAAATCGATAATCGAGTTAGGGAACTAGATAACAGGAAAAGAAGAAACACAAACACCATTCTATTCAACAGGGAAATCAGGTTGAGGCAATCACAAGAAAAGACTAGCTGAACCTGACCTTCCAGACTAGGTGTAGATGACCTCCAAATTACAGCACATTTCCGCCTAGATAAAATTGACGTAAGGAAAACACGGTCGCTAAAAATCATCTGTACGAGGTAACGCTTCAATCCATCATCTTAACCTCAATGCCTCCGCTGATTATTACATGGATACATTCATTACAGACGGAGACCCCGACAAAACTGTTATTGTAGGTATCCCGAGGTCTCAACTGTTTAAAAACTCCAACCCAAATGTGTCAATCAACAACAATCAATAGGATACAAGTTTTAATCGGAACGACAGCAATTTACAAAAGAACCTCCTCGTACTTTATTCAAATGTCGATACTATGACCACTGTAAAGTAAGAAGAATTTAAAGTACTGATGCAGGAAAAGACACCTGATATACTAAATTTAACTGAAATACACCAGAAATTTAGGACCCTCCCCGCTAACAGTGCCTTCTACGACATGGCGGGATACAGGACCTTTCTAGGAAAGGATAAGGGGCGAGGCGTTGCTATTTACATCTCGGAAAATTTAGACATCACCATTGACGAAATTCAACTCAAATCATCCTTTGAAGAATATATCTTTTGTGACCTAAATTTTGAAAAGGGAGAAAACACGTTGATCCTTAATATCAACAACTCTCAAAAACTACTAAACCTCATGTCAGAATTCTCCTCAATTAAAGCGATTCATGTCTTGGTAGCGGGAGATTTCAACTTGCCCGAAATAAATTGGTCAAATCGAATAACTATCACATCAGAGGTACACATATCAACCGGATTTCTTGAATGTATTAGGATACCTCCCTATATCAAAACGTACTACAACCTACGAGATATAGACAAAATCAACAACCGTCCTTATTAGATCTCATTTTTACAAACGAGGATGGAATGGCCGAAGATATTAACTACCTACCAGGAATTGGGAAGAGCGACCTCGTTGTAATTAGTTTTAACTTTATCATTGCACGCCAAACACCAACAACACATTGTGAAACAACTACTTCAAGTGGCAATACGATTCTTCACGTGAAGAATTAGACAAAATAAACTGGCCTAGAATATTTGAAGACAAGCCACCGGACAAGTCTTGGATTGTTTTTCTTGAAACCATTACAATACTAATAGAAGACAAAATACCCGTGAAGAAGACATCTCCGAACAAATCCAGATGGAAGTCTCATCTAAATAAAGAGGCCCAAAAATCCATTCGAATAAAACAACAAAAAACTGAAAAATATATCTTCACTGCAAGACAGAAGAGAAAATAAGGAGGATACACTTACCTGTATAGCTTGAGCTACGTCATCCGTTACCGCATGCTGACGACGAAGACCTAGTTATCTGAGTATCTGATGTCGTTGTCTACAGCTGAAATAACAGCTTATAATTAATATTACATAAATATAAACGTGGCTTTGTATACTCACTAAATATAACATGCAATGCTCTTTCATTCAAAATACATTAAAGATATAACATCCTCATCAAGAGGGAATCAATGATGTGGTAAAAAACAAATATTTGAAGCGTTGTCCAAATAGTCTGAAAAACAAATATACAAACCTTATAGACACGTGATGTCGGAAGAAAAGAATAAGAATAATCTCAGAGTACGTGTAGCCAGCAAAATGATATTCTCTAATTAGATCCAGTCCTGACAATGTTTAAGGAATATTATCAGAAATTGTATTTAACAACATGTTACACATTTTTACTGAATATAAATTATGATTTCAAAATGCAAAATTGAAAAAGCAACTTAACCGTATATTCGAACATATATAAAACAGCACAAGTGAACATAAGCGGTACAATGTGTACCAAACCATTTTAAAACCCACCTAAAAGGTTATCAAAGCTAAATAAAAAGGATACTAGTGGTATTGTCTCAAAAGGCTGGTGTAACTGCTTTGCTCCGCCATCTTCTATGAAAGATTGCTCAGCGCATGACTAGCCGGAAGGCGCCATAACGATAATTATCGTCTTGTCGGGGCGAAAGGACGATGTTTAGCGGAGCGCCATAACGATAAACAGCGTTATGGCGGGGCGAAAAGACGATGATTAGCGGGGCGCCATAACAATAAACAGCGTTATGACGGGGCGAAAAGACGATGTTTACCTTCCTTCGATATTAAAAGGTACTAGTGATGTCTAAAAGGAGATAGCTAAAAACAAGGAGAAACACAGAGAAGCATCTGATTTGATAAAGTCTAGAGTACGAGAAATAAAGGAGGAAGCTGAAAAGCAGGGGGCTATTTTGATTCAGGCATGTAAAGAGAACGAGACGAAGAATCATATTAGATTGCTGGAGTGTCAGAAAACACGTACGAACCAGCAAAGAGAATGCCAGGAACAAATAACGAACATTAAAAAAACACTTCAATCAGGAACATAGTTTCCTGTGGCAAGTTTCAATTATGTTTAAATTTTGTCATAAATTCCATTTACCGACATTTTACTAAGGCCTATACACTTAACACACAGATCACACAGACATTTCGACCATACAAAACTTTACAACCTGAAAATATCGAAAATAGCATTGAAGCGAAACAAATTTCGATTTTATATGATTTTAAAGTAGGCACGTGTGGTTTTAAAATACGTATATCCATCCTATCTGATCTAATCAGGTGTAAAACTTGAGAGTGTGATGCTTTGGTGTCAATATGAACTAGACCTGTTTGCAGAATATTTACTTACGTTTAACCACTTTTTAATTGGATTAAATCTTCCATTTACTAACACGATCCTATAGATATCATTTTTGCAGAGAATATCTTCACTATATTATATTTTATGCTATATTAAATGAATGTTTCAACAAATCAAGCATGCCATAAGTTCAACCATTGACAATTTTAACGATATTCAAAGGTATGTTTACTTTTACACTAAAAGAAGAATAGTCGATTGTGTGCTGCTTCAAGTATGAGTATTTTGTTTGACATTTATTTATCTCCATGATATCCATTGCTGTAAAATTGTATGATGTATAAATAAAGTATCAAGTCGATTATGTAAAGATGATACAACACGGTCAGGAAAAAAATAAACGAAACTTGAAATAAGCGATCTTTGCGCCATCATTAATTGGTTGTAAAATATTGCTCTGCCTTCCCATGTTTATTTTCTTAATTTCTGGACTTTTTGCAGGAAGCATGCATGTTTTCAAAAAGTGATTATTTCAAAATAAGAATGAAACAAACGCCACAATTCTGTGTATTTAGCTCTTGAGTCCACTCTCTTAGAAAATTGACTATGTACTGACACCCGCACGACATTTATTTATCAATAAAATATTCAATGTTGTACAATTGTATGATGTATAATGAAGAATTAAGTAGATTACACTAAGGGGATACTACACGGTCAGAAAATAATGAACCGAATCTCATGAAAGTTGACATGAGCGATCTTTGAGCCACCATTTGCATTGTTGCAAAATATTGTGCCTTTCCATGTAAATTTTTTTCATCTTTAGACTTCTTGGAGAAAGCATGGGCGTTTTCAAATTAGTGAATATTTCAAAATAAGAATAAAACAAATATAAGAATTCTCTGTAAATGTTTAGTGTTCGCTGGCATAATCTTATTTTAGTAGAGAAAAGTCACCTACAAGTAAGAATTTTATTATATCGAAATTAATAAATATATGGAAATGGAACATGTATATGAGAAATCATATAACCTATCTTGCAGTAATAGATTGTGATAATTATTTATGGAATAAAGAAAACATAATCTTACCATGAAAGTAAAAATAATACAATGCATCCTTATCATTTTCTTTTAGTTATCTCCCCTTGATTTTTAATCATGTTGCTCTGTAGTTTTCTTGGTGTCAAAAATCAACATGGCTCCTGACTACTACTGTACTCAAACGTAGGTGCGACGTTCGATTAGAAACCTTTTTTCTAGGGAGATATTATTTTAATCAGTGCTTCATATCATTTTAAGTCATCGAATGCTGATGTTCGAGTAAAAATAAAACAAGTTATCATATAAAGATTTATAATTCTAATCCAGTCGATTCTATTATCGATTGTAATACAAGAATGGAGGTCACGTGACAATAACAGTAAGTATAGGTTGATAAAATGTACTTCTACCTAGCAGGCATTTATATATCTATCGCTTATCACGTTGTGTGCAAGCCAAGATTTCAACAAGAATTTTTTTTTGTGGTCAATGCTTATATTACGTTAAGCAGTTTTTTGTGTAAGACACACGTGGTCACCTCTGCATCACTCTCTACCTAGCAACTGAATTAAGATTTGAGTTCTGGGATATTATCTATTCATTATAATTTAGCTTGAATGTTTAGTCCGTAAAATAATCGTTAATATGTCGTTAATCATCACGATGAGAATGAAAACAAAGTAACGTATAATAAGGTATTTGATATATTTATACAATTGTAAAAGGAACGGTTTTCGTCACACGTGTAAGGGACTGCCCACACGTGTGTACACCTTCACAACCCATGTTCGAAGATCCAGCCTTCCGGTGGGACCTTATTTTGTTATTTTCATATTTTACAATGTATGTAATCAATGAAAGAGGTTAAAAGTCATGTTAATATATAATAGATATTCATTCATGTATAAAGCATGCTACGATAATTGCCAATGATGGGTATACTCAAGATAATTTGCCAGGCCTAATGCATTGTCCCGAACCTTCCCTTAGATTATAGAATAAAAACAATCTTACTATGAAAGTAGAAATAATACAATGTATAATTGTCGTTTTTTATCACATACAAATGAGTTATCTTCCCTTGATATTTCATCATGTTGCTCTGTAGTTTTTCTGGAGTCACAGATCAACATGGCTCCTGACTACTTACAGGGGGATAACACTTACATACTGTAATCAAACGTAGGACTTCCGTTCGTTTGGAAATCATTTTTTTTCACGGGACGGAGCATTTTGATCAATGTTTCATATCACATTAAGTCATTGAATGCTGATGTCCGAATAAAAACTAAACAAGATATCCTAGAGAGATCGTCAATTTGTATCCGGTCGATTCTATTACAAATTGCAGGTGCAGAACGGAGGAGGCACCGTGAAGTTAACAGTAAGTATAAATTGATAAGCAATACTATTAACCAGCAGTTATTTATACATCCAAGCTTCTAACAGAAATTTTGATTTTTCGTGATCAATGCTTATATTACGTAAAGCAGTTTTTGGTTTTCGACACACGTCGTGGTCACCTCTGCATCAATGTCTATATAGCAACAGAATTAAGATTTTGCGCTTTCGCTTCGTGGCCGGATATCATTCATTCATAATAAATTAGCTTCAATGTTTAGTCCAGAAAATATTCGTTAATATCTCGTTAATCATGACGATCGGAATGAAAACAAAGTATAAGGCTAATAAGATATTTCATATAATTATTCAATCCTTGAAAGTATTCTTATTGCAGTAAGTGAGATATGATACCTGTCAGTTCAGTACCGACATTTACGCTCCAAAGTCTTCACTTGTTTCGTTCCGATATCTCTCTCTCTCCCCCCCCCCCCCCCCCCCCCCCCCCCCGATAGTCGTCACTTGGAATAGCTCATGTTTGGCCTCACTATAGCGTGTCCTTATACCTGCTGCGACTACGGAAAGCTCTCCTCAAACATAATCCTAAAATATAGCATAGGTTTAAATTCATTGATTTATCTATATGATATCTATTGGTGTAAAATTGTATAATTTATAATAAAGTATCGAGTATATTATGTTAAGAAGATAACACATTGTCAATAAATAATAAACAGAATGTCCTGAAAACTGATATGAGCGATCTATGCGGCACCATTTGCATTGTCGCAAAAAATTCCTCTGCCTTTCCATGCTGATTTTTTCATCTTTAGACTTTTAAAGAAAACATGGACGTTTTCAAATAAATGATTATTTCAACAAAAAAGAAAGAATAGAACAAATGGCGCAATTCTCTGTAAAAAAATAATGTTTTGCTTTGAGAATATTATTTTCGTTGATAAATTCACCTACCAGTAAGAATTTTATTGGGGGTATTTTTTTATCTCATCAAAATATTGAGAAATACCAACATTTATCATGATAAACAATTTTCACATTAGAAAATCATATAACCTTTCTTGCAGTGATAGATTATGATAGATTTTTATATTATGGAATAACGAAAAAATAACCTTACCATGAAAGTTAAAATAATACAACGCATCATTGTCATTTTTATCACAAAAAATGAGTAATCTCCCCTTGATTTTTAATCATGTTGCTGTGTAGTTTTCCTGGTGTCGAAAACCCTACAAGGCCCCTGCGTCATTTCACTATGCATGTATGTTATTACCAAAGACTCCACCCCCTCAATCGCTCATTTGATGTTCAAATTTTGGGAAATTTACATGAAATTAAAGTTTAAAGATTTCCCTACCAGAAAAATGATGTTATTGGATAGGTTTAATAGCATATAAGAGCTCACCAGTACTTGGTAGACAGTAACCCGGCTATGTTCAATGGACAGGGAACCCCCACCTGGGGAATTCCCTCCTTTTTTACACCTTGAAACCTATATCGTTCTATTTATACCAGGAGTGTATATTTTTGATTTTTCTAATCTTAAGACCCTACTCTTATTCCCGTATATAGAAAGTACCAATGTGTTATTTACTCAGTAAATAGCTACAAACCCAAGAAACCCATTTTCTTCTGGGACTTGGTTCAGGTGAAACACAAGCTGATTGGCTAAATTAGTTGTGTGGACCTGTACTCAAACGTAGGACTTCCGTTCGATTGGAAATCTTTTTTTCTCGGGAGGTAGCATTTTATCAGTACTCTATATCACATTAAGTCATTGAATGCTGATGTTCGAGAAAAAAAAAGCGAAAACAAAACTAGATATCCTAGAATGATTGTCATGTTTAACCGGTCGATTCTTTTATCAATTGCAGGAGAAAATCGGAGGTTACGTGACGATAACAGTAAGTATAGATTGATAAAATGTACTACTACCCGGCAGCTATTTATATATCTAACGCTTATAAAATTGATTGCAATCCAAGATTTCAAAAAGAAATTTTCATTATTCGTGATTAAACCGTATATTACGTAAAAAGCATTTTTTTAGTGTACGACAAACGTAGTTACCTGTAAATTCTGTCTATCTAGCAACTGAATTCATATTTGCGTTTTCGCTTCTGGGACATCACCCATTCATGATGAATTTGCTTGAATGTTAAGCCCGGAAAATGCTCGTTAATTATGACGATGAGAATGAAAACTAAGTAAGGTATAATAAGGTATTTGATAATTAATTCAATTGTAAAAGGAACGGTCTCCGTCACCCGTGTAAGGGTTGCCCACACGTGTGTACACCTTCACAACCCAGGTTCGGAGATCCAGCGTTTCGTTGGGACCTTATTTTGTTTTTGTTTTTGTTTTTTATATATTTTACATTGTATGTAATCAATGAAAGAGGTTAAAAGTCATGTTAATATATAATAGATATCCATTCATGTATAAAGCATGCTACGATAATTGCCAATGATGGGCATACTCAAGATAATTTGCCAGGCCTAATGCATTGTCCCGAACCTTCCCTTAGATTATAGAATAAAAAAAATCTTACTATGAAAGTAGAAATAATACAATGTATAATTGTCCTTTTTTATCACATAAAAATGAGTTATCTTCCCTTGATATTTCATCATGTTGCTCTGTAGTTTTTCTGGTGTCACAGATCAACTCCTGACTACTTACAGGGGGATAACACTTACGTTCTGTAATCAAACGTAGGACTTCCATTCGATTGGAAATCTTTTTTTACGGAAGGTAGCATTTTATCAGTATTCTATATCATATTAATGATTTTTTTATTAGAAAACCTTATATAAAATAGCTGAATAGATCTGGCACTTCAAGTTTAGTATTTTTCATTGAAAAATGTATGGTAGCATTAATTTGATTTAAAGACTTAACAAACCACGTAAAAAATAGAAATTGGGAACAAACAAAAATATATTTGGCAAGTTGTTGGTGTTCTCTGAAACTGGATTGGAACTATCTTGTACTATCTTGTAAAGTGTTTTTAATATTTCAAAAACTTTACTTTCAACAGTTTATATTTTTCTTGACATAAAATACGAAAGAAAGTTGTTGTGTTTTCATCACTATGATAGAATATTCCGGATCCAATATCAAAGTTTGATTTACAGTTAACATCAGACTTACGTTTCCGTTTAGTAAACCAACTTAAATATTACTAATTCATACTCAAATATACCTTTATGTCTATTCCTAATGATATCATTATTATTACATGTATACTGTTACTTTTTGAATATCTCCGATATAAATGAAGTATGTATAGAGTATTAGAGGTCAACATGTAAATCACAATAAAATCATATAATTTTCATGTATGAGTTTAGTAAATACTTATTCCCCTGTTTAAAAATGTCGTCCCAACATTCTTAGTTCGTAATTTCTCATTACAAGAAAACAAGAATGTCAACAAGAAAAAATTCATTAATTTCCAGCTCGTTTTAAATCTGTATCAGTATCATTAGCAAATAAAATTGCATTACTATAAGTACATAAATAATTATCAAATAATGGTTTTGGGGAAAGACAATAAGGTTGAGAAGAACGTGTATCAGAATTTTTCTCCTTATCTCCAGTCTGAAACCAAATCATTCAAAATATTTCATTTAATGAAACAAGCTACTGAAATTAGAAAATTGCCCATACATTTGTATCATAAAACCCAGTTCTCTTCAACAATTTGGCCCATATGCCATTCCCTAAATCGATCTTGAGGTTTACGCAATCTTTTAGAGTGCCTTGGGCTTTGTTCCCTTACTACGAATTCGTTTCCTACAGGACTTGCCTGTATATCCTCAAACCAGTCCGTTTTATCCCTGTGACTAGTCCCAACACTGATATGTAGATTGTCAGACCAATTTATAGATACCCTGATACCTTGTCGAGTGGTCCTAGGTACTTAATATGACACTTCCTCTAGCCTCGAGTTCGAACTTGAATCAGACATGTTATCGTTCAAAGGTCGTACAATAGATTCATGTGGCTCCGCTTCATTTCGTGCAATTGTAACAGTATGTTCCGATGAACAGTTCAAACTCTACCTGAGCGCACACTGTGTTTCAGCTTGACACTGCACACTGGTTTGTCCTTATGAGGTTTGGATAATATTATTCCACTTGTCAGTAACTTTTATTTTAACCTTAGGTTTACATTTCTGATTAAAACCCTATTCTCTGCATTGAGAACTGAATGTCTTACCCGAAAAGAACTATAGCAGCAAGAGGCCCATGGGCGTTCATCGTTCATCTGAGCATTGCAATATTTCTGTAAATGTGACTGACCGTTTTTGACCACTCCCATCAGCCCTTGGGGGTCAGTTCGGCCAAACAGTGCATACCAGCAAACTTCCATCAAAAACTGCTAATTCCAATAAAAATGAAACAATTGATGTTCAAAAATGTGATTTCCTTGTATAAACTTCAGTAAAGTTTAGCCCCTCCCCGGGGATAAACATGATACCTCAGGGTCATGCAATTCACTATTTTGGTAAAGCATCTTAAGACTCTTCCATTTAAGAAGAGTATTTGATTTTACCTTATTTGGGCCTTGGGAAGATGCTTTTGAAATCTAAGCTAATTTGACCCTTTTTAGCCCCGCCCATCAGCCCCTGGGGGTCAGTCAGATCCAACATGTGCATACTATGAAACTATCATCCCATGCTGATATTATCCTAGCCAAATTAGAATGAATTCCAATAGAAATGAAACAAATGATAGTCAAACATGTTATTTTCCTATATAAACTCTAGCAAATGTTACCCCATCCTGAGGGGCAAACATAAGGCCCAGGGTCATGAAGTTCACAATTTTGGTTAAGCACCTTAAGACCTTTCTACCTGTGAGGAGTATTTGATTCCACCATATCTGGGACTTGAGAAGATTTTTGAAATGTTAGTCACGACCCTGTGGCCCCATGGGGTTGGAGAACATATAATTCACAATTGTGGTTGACATTTGGCCAGCTATGGAAGATTCCTGCTAAATTTCATTGAATTTGGTTGAGCGGTTGTGGAGAAGAAGTCGAAAATGTAAGTTGTTAAAGACGGACGACAAATGACGCCATCCACGTCAATCTAAACAACTGAAATCTACGAGAGTTAAGCAATTGTATTAGCAAGATCTGATCGAAATGAATGAATACGAGGTGAAACCTAGTTCGCTACTGCAACAAAGATTCCGATAGAAATAAAGAGTCAGTGTGGTGTAAGGCAGTTGATAATGGAATGGAGAAACGTGCAAGTGACGGACATTTAAAACACCGCCGATCTACGAATTAAGCACTAGAAACATAATTCATTTATAAATATGAATTATTTCTCCTGTAATCAATGGACGTCCAATAAATTAACCCTGTTAATCCCACCTATCCACGAGACAATGATAGCTAGAATGTCAAATGAAAAATTATAAATAACCATAATAATAATTTCGAGTCTTATTTACCGCTCTATCACTACCATTTTTTCTGTATGTAGCCCTGGTAAATACTAGTAGCAATATAAGCTAAATAGATCTTCTATTTAGCTCGATCGTTTGAGAATACGACTAGTAATCAAGAGATCCCGGGTTCGATCCCTTGAAGAGGACTTAAAATAAATTTGATATATCATGCTCTCTGTTACATATACCCTCTGCTTAAAGCAAAGTAAGTCTAGATATACCTAATTTAGTTGATATTTCGTCTGACATATTGTCTGTTGGTGTTTTAAGATGTGTCAAGGTCGCCCAATCTAGTTATGAGATTATAACGAGGAGTTATGTCAACTTATTTTAATAGAATTTGTGAAAAATATCATTTTTAATACATTGTAATGCAATACGTATTAAACATCTAATGCAATATTATGGGTGAATGTTTTATGAAGTATCCATGTATTAATGCTCACCTGTTATATCGTACTGTTGTTATTCTTATGTTTCCTGATCATCTAGGTATTTATTGTTATGCTGATTTTAACCTCTTTTTTACATTTGATTTGCTTAAATTATGAAAAAAAACGAAAACAAAAACACAATAGAGATCCCCAATACAGTATTAATTGTTTGCTCCTCTTTCACTCGTCATTTTATTTATAATTCATCAATTACAGCTCCTGAGTCAGATGTAGAAGATTATTACTCACCGCGGACTACAAGTAAGTTTTGAATTATCATTTGTTCTACTTTCAACTTATCATTCATATTAATAAATGTTTAAAAGGATGTCGACATATTTTGAGACGCATATTCCGAAATAATTTTCATCTCAGTAGACCTGTATTTTGTAGACCTATATCTCCGTATCATATCAATGACCGGATATAATAAAAGTGTGTTTGCTAATAAAAAATAAAAACAAGGTTAGTCAGATAATCCTTGTCCCAGAAAATTTTCCCGAAAAGTCGAGAAATGAAAAACCATTACATTTGCTCTACTCCCCATGCACGCAGCGGGTCTCACTTATTACCGACAAAAGCCGACAAGAAAGCAATTAATGAAATCGCCTTTGTCTCTGAATTCTTAATTTACTATATTATGTACTTATATTTATTGAACAGGAGCCTACAACACGTTAGAATTACCGCAGCGAGGAAAGATTAACAAAAAATCGTTTTGATTTTTTAATTGATAATAATCTTACCGGATTGAACTTAGAACTATAAACTGTAAATGATATATTGAACAGTAATGTAACAAAGTAATTGAAAACAAAAATGATTTAAGGTTGGAAACTTGATCGTGCTACAAGCTTGATTGCGAATACTTTCATAGATTACAAAGATCTTAATTGTTGTGTGTAGATGCATGTAGCAGCTGAACAGCTGAATGAAGATGGTCGCTTCAGGTATTGTGAATACATGAACAGGACATTCTAAGTGCCACTTCGAACGATATGAGCTAGTACCAACCAGTATAAACCAGCATATCACCTATTAGCAATATTGCTGTATTGTTACTATACTGAGTTTTGATAAAATGTAATATATGAGCACAAAGGCTCTTGCATGGTCCTGCCCTGCAGGTAGGGCGTAAGAATTGTACCTGCTGCCCCCATTGCATGATCGTAAGAGGCGACTAAACTAGGGATCTCATCTTTTCTCTTCTTTCTTAACAACTTTCTTCTTCCTAATGTTTCCCTTGACAATGCCTCACTTTTGGCCTTTAGTTGAGCGTTCGCCCCTGTGAGGAAGGCTTTGGGTTCTGCCCCCTGGCCGAGATCAAATAGAAAAAAATTAGAGATAAGATAGAAAATGGTAGTTGCTTTGGAGTGGAACGACTGGTTCACCCGTTGTCAGTATAATGTGACCGGGTGGGGTGTGCTGCTGGGTGTCTTCGGCAGTATGTTTCAGTAAAATAGCTCTATAAATCGGCAAAACTTCCGGCCTATCACTTACCTTACCATACCGCAGCCTACCAAAACACACAAACGCACTCGCCACACGCATGCATGTCGCACTCACGGGAGGCCGTCCTTAAATGACCTGAGCTGTTAATAGGACGTTAAACTAAATCAACCAAACCAAAACAATAATGATCTATAACAAAATGTTGTATAAATACAATATAAATTCAGGGGCCGCGGTGGCCGAGTGGTTAAGGTGTACTGACACTTTCTCACTAGCCCTCCACCTCTGGGTTGCGAGTTCGAAACCTACGTGGGGCAGTTGCCAGGTACTGACCGTAGGCCGGTGGTTTTTCTCCGGGTACTCCGGCTTTCCTCCACCTCCAAAACCTGGCACGTCCTTAAATGACCCTGGCTGTTAATAGGACGTTAAACAAAAACAAACAAACCAAACCGTGCTGGCCTTTCCTATCCCAATAGGTGTGCTTTATAAACCTGTAAATATTATATATCAATGTCAGTTACTATACCGGACTAGACACGCACGACCAAACATACAAGACCAGCAGTATTGATGTAAATTTGCTACACAAATTGTAACATGATATATGTGAAGTTGAAACCAAACTGTGTTATTGGCGTATCGTGCATCATACTACCAGTAAAGGACTGTGACGCTACTGTGCATGGTAACCGTGCTAGAGCGTTAACCATTCTGACTATTTGAAGACTGTGTGAAAATACATGTACACTATTAACAATATCTAGTCTTATGTAAATTATTTACTGGGGTACCAACATACTGGTTAATACAATTCACTACATTACTGAAATTCGATAAACTCAACTTTGCATGGTAACCGTGCTATTGAGCAATAATAGAAAATAGAGTACCAAAAAATCCACAGATCTTCGGGAGATGCCATCTATGCCTGGTGTGACACGAACCTAAAACGTGGAGTACCATTCATAACATGTGATGGGTGTGGCTTGCTATTTTGTGCTGAATGTTCAAAACTAAAGTCAGAAGTGTTCAACTTAATAGAAAGTGGTAGACTAGAGGGATTTACCTGGTCTTGTAAAAGCTGTAAGAACACGCAACCAGTCCTTGAAAACATAAGTAGAACACTTAACGAGGTCAAAGTGTCTAACGACCACAGACTAGGGAAACTCGAAGATCAAGTTAGCAAGCTTCAACACACTCATGAAGAAAAATCTCCACATTGGAGGGGGCAGTCAAGGACATGCGAGTAACAGTTGTCCAAGAAGTCAAAACCGACCTAACAAAAGAAATCGATGATCGAGTTAGGGAATTAGATAACAGGAAAAGAAGAAACACAAACACCATTCTATTCAACGTGCCAGAGAAATCAGGTGGAGGCAATCACAAGAAAAGACTAGATGAACCTGACCTTCCAGTCTAGATGTAGATGACCTCCAAATTACAGCACATTTCCGCCTAGGTAAAATTGACGTGACGAAAACACGGCCGCTAAAAAATCATCTATACGAGGTAACGCTTCACTCCATCACCTTAACCTCAATGCCTCCGCTGATTATTACATGGATACATTCATTACAGACGGAGACCCCGACAAAACTGTTATTGGAGGTATCCCACAGTCTCAACTGTTTAAAAAATCCAACCCAAATGTGTCAATCAACAACAATCAAGAGGATACAAGTTTTAACCGGAACGACAGCAATTTACAAAAGAACCTCCTCGTACTCTATTCAAATGTCGATACTCTGCCCGTTGTAAAGTAAGAAGAATTAAAAGTACTGATGCAGGAAAAGACACCTGATATACTAATTTTAACTGAAATACAACAGAAATTCAAGACTCTCTCCGTTAACAGTGCCTTCTACGACATGGCGGGATACAGGACCTTCCTAGGAAAGGATAAGGGGCGAGGTGTTGCTATTTACATCTCGGAAAATTTGGACATCATCATTGACGAAATTCAACTCCAATCATCCTTTGAAGAATATATCGTTTGTGACCTAAAATTTGAAAACGGAGAAAACATGTTTATCCTTAATATCGACAACCCTAAAAAATTACTGAACTTCATGTCAGAATTCTCCTCAATTAAAACGAGTCATGTCTTGGTAGCGGGAGATTTCAACTTGCCCGAAATAAATTGGTCAAATTGGATAACCATCACATCAGAGACACACATATCAACCGAATATCTTGAATGTATTAGGGATACCTTCCTATATCAAAACGTACTACAACCTAAGAGATATAGACAGAATCAACAACCTTCCTTACTAGATCTCATTTTTACAAACGAGGAAGGAATGGTCGAAGATATCAATTACCTACCAGGAATTGGGAAGAGCGAACACATTGTAATTAGTTTTAACTTTATCATTGCACGCCAAACACCAACAACACATTGTGGGAAAAAAAATACCTCAGGGGGCAATACGATTCTTTTCGTGAAGAATTAGACAAAATCAACTGGCCTGCAATATTTGAAGACAAGTCTCCGGACTAGTCTTGGAATGTCTTTCTTGAAACCATTACAATACTAATAGAAGACAAAATACCCGTGAAGAAGACATCTCCGATCCATTCGAATAAAACAACAAAAAATGGAAAAAATATCTTCACTGCAAGACGGAAGAGAAATTCAATTCCTGACATCAACAAAGAAAAAAAATTAAAAAGGTATGGTGGCTGATTTCTGCCATTTCGTTGTTTCGTTCTGGCGCCCCGACTTATCAGGGCTTCATTATAAATCATACTGGAATAACTTATCAGAAGTGAGTATTTGAGCTGAATAAAATGATACTTTTCACCAGGTATGTATTTTACCAAATAAGGAGGATACACTTACCTGTATAGCTTGAGCGACGTCATCCGTTACCGCATGCTGACGACGAAGACCTAGTGATCTGAGTATCCGATGTCGTTGTCTACAGCTAAAATAACAGCTTATAATTAATATTACATAAATATAAACGTGGCTTTGTAAACTCACTATATATAACATGCAATGCTCTTTCATTCAAAATACATTAAAGCGTTGTCCAAATAGTCTGAAAAACAAACATACAAACCTTATAGACACGTGATGTCGGTAGAAAAGAAAGAGAATAATCTCGGAGTACGTGTAGCCAGCAAAATGATATTCTCTAATTTGATCCTGTTCTGACAATGTTTAAGGAAAATTATCAGAAATTGTATTTAACAACATGTTACACATTTTTACTGAATATAAATTATGATTTCAAAATGTAAAATTGAAAAAGCAACTTAACCGTATATTCGAACATATATAAAACAGCACATGTGAACATAAGCGGTACAATGTGTACCAAACCATTTTAAAACCCACCTAAAAGGTTATTAAAGCTAAATAAAAAGGATATTAGTGGTATTGTCTCCGTTCAAAAGGCTGGTGTAACTGTTTTGCTCCGCCATCTTCTATGAAAGATTGCTCAGCGCATGACTAGCCGGAAGGCGCCATAACGATAATTATCGTCTTGTCGGGGCGAAAACACGATGTTTAGCGGGGCGCCATAACGATAAACAGCGTTATGGCGGGGCGAAAAGACGATGATTAGCGGGCGCCATAACGATAAACAGCGTTAGGGCGGGGCGAAAAGACGATGTTTAGCGGGGCACCATAACGATAAACAGCGGGGCGAAAAGACGATAATTATTGTCTTGTCGGTGCGAAAAGACGCTGTTTATCTGGGCGCCATAACGATAAACAGCGTTATGGCGGGGCGAAAAGACGCTGATTAGCGGGGCGAATTAACTCGCCCCGCTAATAGCGGCTTCACGTTTTCGTTATTTCGCGTCGAGTTGTGGCGTCTTTTGGTTATTGCGCGGCGCTATAACACTAATTATCGGGAGCGAAAAGACGAAGATTATCGTTCTGTCGAGGCGCCAGAACGAAACAACGAAATGGCAGAAATCAGCCACCATAAAAAGGCCATAAAAAAACTGAATCCCAACAAATCACCAGGGCCTGACGTCTTTCATCCTAAGTTGTTATTAGACGTCCAATAAATTAACCCTGTTAATTATTGGCGGCGGTTTTAGGACAAAATACATACACTACTTAAGTGAAAAAAACACATAATGCCAAAAAACGTCTTTTGCCATTATGTTGTACTTCTTAGCACATAAATACAAAAAAAAACCTTGTCCTTTTCTTGGAAAAGGATTGTCCCATCAATTCTGGAACTCTTGCACTAAAACCACAAAAGTGAAGCTTTGTTGATGTTTAAAAAATGGCGGCAGATCAGTTAGACGGTTTTGTGCATTATGTGAGCAGTATAAAGACAGTTTACACACACAAAAAAACTAACAAACTCAAGCTACATAACCTGCTCTAAGGAGTAAAGATCGAAAACAATGTGTGGGTGTATCTCGTCATTTTTGTCGTAACAATAATGTTTAATTAGTCATACATTGTAAATCAATCGTAACGTCAGTCATATCCATTTTTGTATTTGTGTTTTTAAAAAAGATGCATGAATGTGTATCATTATTTATGTTTATTTATCTAAACTTCATTTTGTGTTATGATTAACTATCATCTCACAAAAAAAATAGAATTACAAACCAATCAAAATCAAATGAAAAAAAATAAGATAGCTAGCACAATATGACACGTTTGTTTGCGAATCTCTGGCATCTATATCGACCATAGACACCAAAACAATCTCGGGACACTTGATTCTCCCACCTTTCACTGATTTGTCTCCCGTTTTGAGTGTACAAGATTTCTCTGTCTTTTTTAGCGCGTGCAATCTGTCATACCCTAGGGTGTGACAGATTGCACGCGCTCACTTTCTTCACCGGAATTACTACCGGAACTACTTTTTTTGTTTACATTACGTCGTCTGCTACGTCAACAAACAAATTGCCCGACACTCAGGCAGTCCACATCACTGGACACAAAAACCCCAAGTCTCTAAACAACTACAGACAACTGAACAGTTTCCAAAAACAAAAAAAATGTCTGACATTCTTTCAAATACAAATGAATCCCCCAACTGTAGGCCTACAACTGAAACTGAGAGCACAAGTGCACCTACCTGCACCGATCGCGACAAAATTGTTCAACTGTCACAAGTAAAAAGATCGCACAACAGCATTTCCTTGTGCCCAACTCCGTCCGATGTCACAAGATCGGTATTTTATGGATCCACCATCAGTGGGGGAACATTTAACCTCCATTTCCACAGCCATAATGACAACACAAAGTCGATTTCAAAGCGACCTCGTGTGATTTACTCCGAGTCGGACAGTGATGAGTGAGTGATGTCACCCCACGTGAAATGGATGAATGGAAATGTGTGCATATTTCCCGCGGTTTTTTTGACATGTTTAATGCTACAGAGACATATACTGCTGTTATAATGACAAAACAATTAATGTTGTTTGCATAATGCAATTTTAATGTATAACTGAAAGTACCTGATAAAATAAATAGCTGTGAATTATTTGAGACCTACTTTTTCTTGCGTAAAGATGTTGGTATGCAAATATTTTGAGGCGTGAAGTACACTGCCTGACAGATGAAATTCTTACGCCCATGTGTACTTGTTTACAAACAAACGGATATCGCCGATGGGAAAACACATAAAGAAAAGAGGTGGGAGAAAAATAATAATTCCCTATCTTGAGGGTGTAACAAAGAAATATCAACCTTCAGGGGAGATTCTTGAATGTCCAAACCCTCGGCAAGACATTCAAGAATCTCCCCCTCAGGTTGAGATTTCTCTGTCACACCCTCAAGGTAGGAAAAAATTCTATTAATCTATGATTACAGGAACTTCTTTGTTGCATTTTCGGATACTACCTGCATAGGGACAAAAAAAAATGTCGTGCTTGATTAGACATTCTGTTTCAGTCTAAACCATTAGCACAATATACTTATACTTCAAAATCGTTCAATGATCTCAGCTGTAAATCTCCTGTCAGTGACTTAAATAATTTCTTACTACATGTAAATACCATTAATCCTGTATCCACTAGACACATAACAGATGTACCACAGATTTTTATCTCATCTTCATTAGCCTCACTTACTAATCTGTCTCTCTCTGGGTCCACTTTATCATCTCCCCTATCTTCCCAACAACAGTGGAGGTTGATCTTTTGATTTGGTTTTTGTAGGACGCTTACCTTCATTTTTTTTCTTCTGTGGATTTTCATCCCTTTCCTTCTAATTCCCAGATCCTTTGTTCTGGTAATGACATTGGATATTTCCCGAAAGAATTGCAATCAACTTTAGTTTCTAGATATTTAAATCTACTGGCTAATTCAGTAACCTGGTCTGACCAATGTCTCGAATGTCCCTGCTGCATCATACCAATGCCGAGTGTGGTTCTTTAGAATATCGATCTGAGAATAACAGTAATAACAGAGAATGGCAGTTTCCTCAGTATGACCACTTTTCATGGGAAATTGTAATGCAGTCAACAAGCAAAGGTTACTTCAGACTCACTTCTTGCTGAGTTTTGGAATAGACTTTCTGTAATGTTGCCTCATGTGTAGCTACATTACCAAACCCTTTCAATTTCTACGTAATGAGCTCACTACTGGCACCATCTGGCAAAGTTGTCAATGTTTTATGAGCTGTTCCTTTTAACCTCACCTATCAACGAAATTAAGATAATGATAGCCAGAATGCCAAGTGAAACTTTTCTGAAAATAACGAAATTATAGATAATAGTTATAATACTAATAATTTAGAGTTTGATATACCGCTATATCAGGATCAATTTTTATACATAATAACCTTGTAAATACTAGCCACAATATAGACTAGAGAGATATTTCCTTTAGCTCGATCGGTAGGGCGTAAGCCTAGTAATCCAGATGCCAATGGTTCGATTACATGTTCTTGCGTAAGCATTAAAACAAATTTAATATATCATGCTCTCTGGTACATATATCCTTCGCTGAAAGTAGATATACTGAGGTTAGTTGACATGTCGTTTGTTGATGATTTAAGTGTGTCAAGGTCGCTCACGTTTTTACAGGGAGTTATGTCACCTTGTCTAACTCCATCAGAATGTATGAAAATATCTTTTCAAATACATTGTAATGCAAAACGTGTTAAACACTTCATGCAATATTATGCATGCATGTTTTATGAAGTATCCATTTACTTATGTTCACTTATTATACCTTGCTATTGTTATTCTTATGATCATGTAAGTATTTACTGTTATGCTGATTTTAACCTCTTTTATACATTTGGTTTCCTTATAAGTGGAATGTCTTTCGTATGCTACAAATATCTGTTATATCTATCAAATTAAATGGCAAAAAAACACAAAAAACAACAAAAACATAAAATTGATGATTCTTATATTGTAACAAAAAAAAAACAATAAAGATTCCCTACAAAGTATTCTTTTATAATTATAATTATTAATTATTATAATTTTATGAAAATCTATAATTCATCAATTACAGCTGGATTTCCGGGTAGCAGGAAGTCGGGCCCCTTCCAATAGGACACTTCGTAAGTTTTAAATTATCATTTGTTCTACTTCCAAGTTATCATTCATATGAATACATGTTTAAAAGGATGTCGACATATTTGGATACGCATATTCCGATATAATTTTCATTTAAGTAGACCTGTATTCAGTAGACCTGTGTTCAGTAGACCTGTGTTCAGTAGACCTGTATTCAGTAGACCTGTGTTCAGTAGACCTGTATTCAGTAGACCTGTGTTCAGTAGACCTGTGTTCAGTAGACCTGTATTCAGTAGATCTGTATTCAGTAGACCTGTGTTCAGTAGACCTGTATTCAGTAGACCTGTGTTCAGTAGACCTGTATTCAGTAGACCTGTGTTCAGTAGACCTGTATTCAGTAGACCTGTGTTCAGTAGACCTGTGTTCAGTAGACCTGTATTCAGTAGACCTGTGTTCAGTAGACCTGTGTTCAGTAGACCTGTGTTCAGTAGACTTGTATTCCGTAGACCTGTGTTCAGTACACTTGTATTCAGTAGACCTGTATTCAGCAGACATGTATTCAGTAGACCTGTATTCAGCAGACATGTATTCAGTAGACCTGTATTCAGTAGACCTGTGTTCAGTAGACCTGTATTCAGTAGACCTGTATTCAGTAGACCTGTATTAGTAGACCTGTATTCAGTAGACCTGTGTTCAGTAGACCTGTATTAGTAGACCTGTATTCAGTAGATCTGTATTCAGTAGACCTGTGTTCAGTAGACCTGTGTTCAGTAGACCTGTATTCAGTAGACCTGTATTCAGTAGACCTATGTTCAGTAGACCTGTGTTCAGTAGACCTTTGTTCAGTAGACCTGTGTTCAGTAGACCTGTGTTCAGTAGACCTGTGTTCAGTAGACCTGTATACAGCAGACCTGTGTTCAGTAGACCTGTGTTCAGTAGACCTGTGTTCAGTAGACCTGTATACAGCAGACCTGTGTTCAGTAGACCTGTGTTCAGTAGACCTGTGTTCAGTAGACCTTTGTTCAGTAGACCTGTGTTCAGTAGACCTGTATTCAGTAGACATGTATACAGTAGACCTGTGTTCAGTAGATCTGTATTCCGTAGACCTGTGTTCAGTACACTTGTATTCAGTAGACCTGTATTCAGCAGACATGTATTCAGTAGACCTGTATTCAGTAGACCTGTGTTCAGTACACTTGTATTCAGTAGACCTGTATCAGTAGACCTGTGTTCAGTAGACCTGTATTCCGTAGACCTGTGTTCAGTACACTTGTATTCAGTAGACCTGTATTCAGTAGACCTGTATTCAGTAGACATGTATACAGTAGACCTGTGTTCAGTAGACCTGTATACAGCAGACCTGTGTTCAGTAGACCTGTATACAGCAGACCTGTATTCAGTAGACCTGTATACAGTAGACCTGTGTTCAGTAGACATGTATTCAGTAGACATGTATACAGTAGACCTGTGTTCAGTAGACCTGTGTTCAGTAGACCTGTATTCAGTAGACCTGTATTCAGTAGACATGTATACAGTAGACCTATGTTCAGTAGACCTGTATACAGCAGACCTGTGTTCAGTAGACCTGTGTTCAGTAGACCTGTATTCAGTAGACCTTTGTTCAGTAGACCTGTGTTCAGTAGACATGTATACAGTAGACCTGTGTTCAGTAGACCTGTGTTCAGTAGACCTGTGTTCAGTAGACCTGTATTCAGTAGACCTATATTCCGTAGACCTGTATTCAGTAGACCTGTATTCGGTAGATCTGTATTCGGTAGACCTGTGTTCAGTAGACCTGTGTTCAGTAGACCTGATTTCAGTAGACCTTTGTTCAGTAGACCTGTGTTCAGTAGACCTGTATTCAGTAGACATGTATACAGTAGACCTGTATTCAGTAGACCTGTGTTCAGTAGACCTGTATTCAGTAGACCTGTGTTCAGTAGACCTGTATTCAGTAGACCTGTATTCAGTAGACCTGTGTTCAGTAGACCTGTATTCAGTAGACCTGTATTCAGTAGACCTGTATTCAGTAGACCTGTGTTCAGTAGACCTGTGTTCAGTAGACCTGTGTTCAGTAGACCTGTATTCAGTAGACCTGTATTCAGTAGACCTGTGTTCAGTAGACCTGTATTCAGTAGACCTGTATTCAGTAGACCTGTGTTCAGTAGACCTTTGTTCAGTAGACCTGTGTTCAGTAGACCTGTATTCAGTAGACCTGTGTTCAGTAGACCTGTATTCAGTAGACCTGTATTCAGTAGACCTGTATTCAGTAGACCTGTGTTCAGTATACCTGTGTTCAGTAGACCTGTATTCAGTAGACCTGTGTTCAGTAGACCTGTATTCAGTAGACATGTATACAGTAGACCTGTATTCAGTAGACCTGTGTTCAGTAGACCTGTGTTCAGTAGACCTGTATTCAGTAGACCTGTGTTCAGTAGACCTGTATTCAGTAGACCTGTGTTCAGTAGACCTGTATTCAGTAGACCTGTATTCAGTAGACCTGTATTCAGTAGACCTGTGTTCAGTAGACCTGTATACAGCAGACCTGTGTTCAGTAGACCTGTATTCAGTAGACCTTTGTTCAGTAGACCTGTGTTCAGTAGACCTGTGTTCAGTAGACCTGTATTCAGTAGACCTGTATTCAGTAGACCTGTGTTCAGTAGACCTGTGTTCAGTAGACCTGTGTTCAGTAGACCTTTGTTCAGTAGACCTGTGTTCAGTAGATCTGTATTCAGTAGATCTGTATTCAGTAGACCTGTATTCAGTAGATCTGTATTCAGTAGACCTGTATTCAGTAGACCTGTGTTCAGTAGACCTGTATTCAGTAGACCTGTGTTCAGTAGACCTGTATTCAGTAGACCTGTGTTCAGTAGACCTGTATTCAGTAGACCTGTATTCAGTAGACCTGTATTCAGTAGACCTGTAATTCCGTATCATATTAATGGTCGGATGCTTGCTTTGAACAAAAATAGAAGTTGGTCAGGGAATCCCTTTTGCGAGAAATTTACCCCGACAGATCAGGGAATAAGAAATCATCACATTGTCTCTAGCCCCTTGGTTGTTACGTTCTAAGATCCTGAATAAGACTACAATCAACCTGCACCATAATTACAATATAGGATATATATTTTCTCTCTTTGCCGACCTTTTACCCACTAAAATCGTCATTTGTATTGGTAATATCTCACTTTTGGCGAAAAGAAGTGATAGTTATATGAATTAATTATTTGCCTTTGCATATCGAAAATTGACTAATAAATATATAATAGGATTGTTGAATCAACACATTACTCATAGTGGTTCTCAGCGAGAACCGAATTATTCGGAACTTCTTGGGTAACCTATAGTGTAGTGATGGGCGATAACAAAGTTATCGTTCCTTACGGAACGAAATGTTTTACGTCTAAATGAAGCTGACACTAGTTTCCGTATAATTTATCCTGGAGACTTACCACTTTAGTTGACTAACTGAAACATAAGTAGTCGAAATAATTCTGAAGAAAACATTATTTCTGGGTTTTCGATATTTTTTACAGAACGGTTACAATAATTTACTGCGAAAAAGTATTTCCATATAAATTGATATAAATAGGTAGATAGGATATTATGTTTCTGAATATGACTTCGAACAGCTGAAATAAGTCCTCTATATTTAAGGACGTTTGTATCAATATCAAAGACCTGTTGAAATTCTTCAAAATAGTACAGTTCTGTGTTTATTTTTTTTTTCAGAAAATTCTTATCTGGATTTGGCAAGAAGATGATTGAACTGAGAAATTAGTAATGCCTTTATAATATGAGATCTACCTATTGGAGTTAAAACTCGTTCTAATAAGTGCCTTTAACTTTACTCAAAAATGTTTTCGTTAATTTAGTTTAGGTATACGATGTAGATTAACATGAAACTCAATCCTAAAAGTGTAAATATTCCCCACTGTAGATTCAATTCAGGGTAGACAACTTCAACACTATCGTTTTGCTTCTAATCCAAATAGCCTGGGTTTTAGATACATTTATTTTAAATCCAGATATATTTGCAAAAAATTTTAATTCGTCAATAGATTCTTTAAGAGATTCCTCTGTTCCATCCAAGATCAGTGAAGTGTCATCCGCATATTGAGGCAGTAAAATAGGAAATTATCAACATAAATACTTTTTATATCATTATTGTTACTTATTCTAACGGCTAAAATTTTAGCACACATTATAAGCATATATAATCAATTGGCTCCCCTGCCTACATCAGAAAAATGGAGACAAATTTCTCCCTTGATTAATAGCTGAGCTTGATTTGTTTTGTAGAACTTTCGCCTTTTTCTTAATATCTTTCCCAAATTAAAAAAAAAATCGAAAACTTTTTCAATGAACTCCCTAGAGTCAAAAGCCTTTTGAAAGTCAATAATTAACAACATTCCAGGTATATTTTTATTTTCTGCATATTGCATGATATCGTAAAATATTCGAGTGTTTTCCACAATATAGCCTCCTGAAATGAAACCGTTTGATCAGTATGAATTTAATTGATCAAAACTAATTTTTTTTCGGCTAGCTATTGATCTTATGAAATTTTGTAAATAATTTTTTTTTTATTATCGAGAATTTCTGCCTGCTTAGTTATTTTATCTCCATTTTCTTTCTCTATCATTGGTATTGACTTTGTGTAATTTCTGTTTTCTAGATTTAAAAAAACAATTTGTTTGTTTGTTGTTTGAAATTATAGTACTTTTTTAGTTATTATATCTTATATTTTGTAATTCTTGTTTTGTTTTCACTCTATCTGCATCAACATCATTAATATCTTCTAGTTCACATATATTTTATTAGATTATTTTATAGATTAATTTCATTCAAATTCTAATGCTTTTTTATATGACGAGTGGGAAATGGTTATGCCTTGAATTTCTTTTAAGAGTGTTTTTAAAAAAAAAAGTTGATTGCTTATCGTAAATTGTATATAAGAATCGAGTATATTGTTGATGTTATCTTAATGAACACAGGAAGAGCATATTGTCTTTTAATGTCGAAAATAAGTTTATTTATAAGTTCTTAGTAATCTAAAGCATAATAAACTTGATAATCAAACTT